>NW_022147147.1:0-303276 GCF_002938485.1 Sitophilus oryzae
AAAGAGTTTGGTCTGATGGGTTGCTAACTGGTTAACAACATAAACTTATGAAAGTTATGGCGGTTTAAAAGTAACCAAGTAGTTATCAAATAATTAATTGAAAAATCAAAATTTCATGATTTTTAAAACATCTTATTGCTTTAAAAAACTAAATAATCCAATTACCAAAATTCCTTATTAAAATAATGCATTCTTTAATTCATTCATAGTAAATGTTCAAAGTGACCACCATTCATTTCAATGTAGACATCTGATCTTCTTCTCCACCATCTGCGTACCCTGTGGAATATCCTTGGTGTTGTCCGAATTTGATTGGAACAATCAATAATGCGTTGCCGTAGTAGTTGCTCTTCAGTATTAATCGGCACTGAGCAAACTAAATTTTTTTAAAACCAAAAAAGTTTATTTCGTTTTTAAAGCAATAAGATGTTTTAAAAATCATGAACTTTTGATTTTCCAATTAATTATTTAATAACTACTTGGTTACTTTGAACCGCCATAACTTTCATAAGTTTAGGTTGTTTAACCAGTTAGCAGCCCATCAAAGCAATCTCTTTTCTTTCAATTTTCTCGAAAACCATCACTCTGGGCGATGTGCAATAGTACCTTTTTTGTAGGAAAAAGTATGTAGTTTTCAAAAAATGTACCCACGTTGCAAAAAAAACAACTTTAAAAAGTTATTCACGAAATAACCCGCTACCCTTGCAAAAACTACCCTTTCCGCTTTTCCAAATAATTTTTCAGTATCACCATTTGATTTAGGGTCAAAATTTATAGCAGAGGATATTTTTTCGAAGTCTTATCTCGTTTTTTAAGCCTACAATTTCAAAAAACCGTTTTTTAAATTCATTCTTTCAGTGCCCCTAACTCCATTATCTTCCGTCATGCCTATCATTTTCCGTCCTATACTTATAGGAACTTTTTTTTACTATTTTTAGGTGTACTATCACCCCTGTGTCGATTTTTTTACACCATTTCAATGACACCCTGTATACATAAATTGTTTAGAGATATTTAATTTTAAAATATCTATATTTAATTTAATTATTATTCACAGTTGTTTGTTTTTTAAAAATTTAAAACCCTCAAACAGACAGTCAAAGCACTTTTGTGCAACAATACACCAAAACACTTTTACTTTTACACTGGACGGGCGTTTCGCTAACCATGTTAGCATCATCAGCAGATGATTATAAACTAAAATACAATCTACAATTGGAGCGTTTATATACTCGCTCAGTGGGCACAGAGTGGGCGTGGCAAGATCTAGCCAACCGAGTCAGAACCCACCGAGCGTAACAGTTAGATTTCCGCCACTAGAGTAGTAGGAACTTGAAGGAATTGGACCGTTGTCTCTGTTCATACTATCTTTACATTTATTAATTCTGATGCTTTCATATGCATCTAATTACCTGTAATTTGAGACTTGTTTAAGTAATTTTAAGTTATTAAGATCTATACAATGTTCTTTATCAACAATATGTTCGGCAACGCAAGATTTATCAGGTCTACCATATCTTATCTGAGCTAAATGTTCTTTAAATCTAGTTAATATTGATCTTCTAGTTTGCCCAACATATTTCTGATTACAATCTTTACAGGAGATTTCATAAATACCCGACCTTTCCAGTAGAGGTGTTTTATCCTTTGGATTACTTAATAATTGTTGTAATTTATTATTAGCACTATTCACAAGTTTATAATTGACATTCTTAAAAATTCCTTTTAGACCACGGGATAACTGTTTATCAAACGGTATTGAAAAATATTTTGACGTATCTTTCTCCACTTGAAAAGTCGAATTTTCAGAAATCATTAACCTATATCTACGTTTTCTAATTATTTTATCAACTAGTGAAGGATAATATCCATTACACTCAGCTACATTCCTAATGTAATCTCTTTCTATTTCATATCTTTCGTTGGAAAGTGGAAAACTAAGTAATCTATGAACTAAGAAATTTAAACTAGCCATTTTATGTTCAATACTATGATATGATTCATTAGGAATATATCTGCGTGCAGTGGTATTTTTCCTATAGATATCTAATTCCAGGCAATTATTAGTATTTCTAATAACTAATACATCTAGAAATGGTAATCTGTCGTTGTTCTCAATTTCATGTGTAAATTTAATGGAAGGAAAACGATTATTTAACTTAGAAATAAAATTATCTATGGTGTCTGAATGTCTCAAAAACAGCAAAAATATCATCCACATACCTAAACCATACTCTTGGAAAATACTCTAACTGATTCTTTGATTGGGCAAACTAGAAGATCAATATTAACTAGATTTAAAGAACATTTAGCTCAGATAAGATATGGTAGACCTGATAAAGAACATTGTATAGATCTTAATAACTTAAAATTACTTAAACAAGTCTCAAATTACAGGCAATTAGATGCATATGAAAGCATCAGAATTAATAAATGTAAAGATAGTATGAACAGAGACAACGGTCCAATTCCTTCAAGTTCTTTGTTCCTACTACTCTAGTGGCGGAAATCTAACTGTTACGCTCTGTGGGTTCTGACTCGGTTGGCTAGATCTTGCCACGCCCACTCTGTGCCCACTGAGCGAGTGTATAAACGCTCCAATTGTAGATTGCATTATAGTTTATAATCATCTGCTGATGATGCTAACATGGTTAGCGAAACGCGCGTCCAGTGTAAAAGTAAAAGTGTTTTGGTGTATTGTGGTGATTTAGTGTTTTATTTTGCTGTGTAACACCAAAGGTTCCAACCCTCAACTGTAACAAACTTCTACGCTAATTGAAACCACTAATTTTGAGGTTCTGAATGAAGCTTATGTCCATGAAGGATTGAGACACCCTGTATAAAAATTTCAACGTTTTTTGAAAAATGTGTTTCTAGGGATATACTGCCAGTTAAAATATTATTGTCGCTGATTATTTCAACAATTAATATCAATTTTTTGCTTTGATAACAACAACTTGTTACAATTTTTTTATTTATTTGTTATACAATCTATTACCTTGTACTATAGACTCCTACACTATATTATATTAAGTTATAAAGAATGGGAGATATTTAAGTCTTAAGTATCTAACACTTTGAATTACTTTTATGTAGACTGTGACAGCGGCGCAGTCAAGCTCGCCGGCCTTGTATTAAAGCAAAGGCGTTGTGCCGCCAAAGCCAATATTAAGATCCATAATTTTGTCAAAGCCCTTCAGCCACATTCTAAGATGGATAGATTTGAAAATGGTGGGTTATCACTAATATTAGCCCTTACCACACTTCCGCTATGATTTGTATTATGTAGTCGTTTGACATTGAAAAGTTCGTTCAGAAGCAAGAACGTTAATTTTGACAGATCTATTATGTTATGGTTTATCTTATATCGTGCTTACAGAAAAATATCAACCTTAGTTTTAATTTTAATTTAACATTAAATCCCACTTTTAACAGGACATAACTTTTTTGTGTTTGTTTTGTTGATACTTAAAACAATTAGGTACACCACTTCTAAAACTAAAAAATATGAAACGTCACTCACCGCCAAAATATCAATTTGAGACTTTAAGTAAAACGATTAAGGGAGGAGTATATCAAAAGAGCGCGGTGGGCACCAAAAACCGATTTAAATTCTGGTTTATCAGTGCCGTTCTAATTTTATTCAAAACGTGTAAAAGTATGATGTAGGTTAAACTCAATAATTTGTTGTTTTATTTTACGTGGTCAATAGATGTTGGTAGTTATTAAAATTGTTATAAAAATATACAATTCTAATAAAAATATATAAGTTGCTACTGAAGCAGGTAAGTCAAATTGACGTATCTAAGTTCTTGGACATATAATCTTTGACAAAAGCAAAAATGCAAGAAAAAATATATAATTAGTTCATTATATGATCGGTTTACTACACGAAAAGTTATTTCATTATTTTCCTCGATTTTGACCGAGAGATCGGCGAGAGACACACTATACAACCAACTCTTTTAGAGTCTTTTTCGATAAATCGCAATAGTGTCACTGTTAATTTAAGTTCTGCCACAATTTCCTTCTAGATTTAGTATCTCTAAACAACTGCTAGTTGTAGAATAAATAATAAATAACATAAAATAAACTCAGTAAAGACAGCCATATCCACAAAATTTCAATTCAAATTCAAATCTGTCAAATGAATCGTCAAACAGAAGTGTCAAGGGTCCCCACCCCCGTCTGCCATGCATGAATACATGGATAGCATTATACTCCTTCCTCAGTCTTTTTATTCAAAGATTTGGGACTAGAATATTCCACTTTTTTGCAAACTAACTGGTGAACCATCTTAGATATTTTAAAAACAGTTCTTTTACAAAGAAAAGCAGTAAAAATTACTTGAAAAACACAAAAGTCCACAAACACAGCACAGAATTTACAACACCGCACCGTTAAACATAACTTGAATGAATCCATCAAGTTTTTACTGTTAATTGTAAAAATCATAGAAACCAAACAGTCTTCCTGAAGCAGCGTTGTCGCAGTTACTTCCATAATAAATTTTAATTTAATTTAATTAGAAAATTAAATATAATTTCAAAGGAATAATCTATGTATTTTAACTAAAATGATATACGTACTATATTTAGTACGCCCTTTCTATAGGTACCCAAAAAAGCATTAATAATAATAATAACATACTTAATTTTCAAACAAAAGTCGTAGATATAACGTAATCCGCTAAAATTTGGTATCATCGATTTTGGTTGAAAACGATGTTTGATCGCGAAAAAATGTAAATAAGTACATTGCCAAATATCTTGGACCCCCGACCTATTTCAAAACTGCTGCATCTTATTTTAGTAAATAAAAAACCTATTGCAACTAAGAAACTACCAAACTTTTGTAAATTGAAATGCTCGGGCTTTGAGAAAAAAATAAAATAGAGAAATTTGCAAAGAAACGCAGTTTTTTATTTTTTAAAATTAACAAAAAAAATCAACAAAAATTTCCTTGGTACTTTTAATAGTCTATGTCTTCCTTTTTATTGATAGTTTTTTGTGGGATATTGTTCCATTCTTCTTGAGCCGCAATTCGTAGTTCCTCAAGAGTTATAGGGGGGTTATCTCGCTAGTGAATTCGTCTTTGAACATAATCCCAAACACGTTCGATGGGATTCATGTCGGGAGAGTTTGCCGGCCAGTCTAATCTTTCAATATTCCCTTCGTTTAAGACCTGTTGGACCCTTTGGGTACGATGCGGCCTGGCATTATCATCCATAAAGATAAAATGTTCGCCCATTTCATCACGGAGAGGGTAAATTATGGCTCTAGTAATGTTTTCCGCTTACATTTGGCCATTCAGATTCCCTTCAAGAGCAATGAGCTCTGTGCGACGGTTGAACAGTATACCCCCCAGAACATAATCGTTCCACCTTGATAGGGAACAACTTCTTGTGGAACGGCTAGTCTTTCCAGCCTTCCAGGACCTCTCCAAACCCTACTGCGCCGACTGTCACTCACTAAACAGAATCTGGATTCGTCCGAAAACAGCACGTTCCGCCACTGAGCTAAAAGCCATCCCCTGTGGTCTCGTGCCCAATCTAGACGTGCAGCAACATGTCTTAGAAGTAGTCTAGGTACACGTAAAGGTCTTCTTGATATTAAATTTGCGGCATGTAATCTCCTTTTTTCTGTCATTGAGGATATTACTCTGCGATATGTCCTCGTAAAATGGCCACGTAGAGCTGTTATGGAAACTGTTGGGTTTTGACGGACAAAATTTGCCAGGTATCGATCCCCTCTTTGATCTGTTACCCTAGGGCGACCAGTTCCATGCCTTCGTTCCAAGCTTCCAGTTTCCTGGTACAAATTTAGGATCCTGATCACTGTGCAAAAATTTTCTTGGTGTAAAGCGACAATTCTGGCTCTATTGAACAAAGAAATCGGATTACCCGGCATTTTAAATGTAAAACTGCACAAAAGATGCGAACTTTGCGATGCGATGGTCTATGTTTTACTGAACATATTTTATTCATACTGCATTTGTTTACTTAAATTTGATTTTTTGCGAGCCGTTTTTTATGCATTAAAATACCAAAATCATACACTTGGCAGGAAAAAAGTTTACTTAAATAAATTGATATTATTCTTAATACCAAGGGGGTCCAAGAATTTTGGCCATGTGTTTAGTTTTGTCTCCCTTTATTTAGATGTCGTGGGGTTGAACATACGCCGCCGTTGTTTAGGATAAACCATAGCGTAGAAATATTTAATATTGGCTGACATTTAAACTAGAAAAATCCTCGAATATAGAACTTTTCAATAAAATGTTATCTATGCATTAGTCTATTTGTTAACATTCGTCATATGCTTTTGGTTTGCTTTTGTAGACTCTGCAATTAATACATCTTATTGTTTAAAGTTGGTACGGTATTTATTGGTATTTATTGTTTTAGAAGATTCCGATGGCGGAGGTGGAAGTCGAGTCGTAAGGTCTTCACGACGGAAGAAACGCGTAAGACCTTCCTCTTCATAACGCGGCGTTGCAAGAGTTACTGAGTGACGTCATGAAGCACGAAGACGCATGGCCGTTCATCAGACCGGTTCAACAAAAAGAGGTTAGGAAATACATTTTATAAAATATCTTACAAAGTGTTGTCAGTTTTGAAGGAAAAAGACTGATATACACATATACGCAATAATAAATAAAATTAATATAATCTTAAAGCATATTATAAGAGCGTGCTGACATGCCATATTTTGCATATTTATGAATATATTGCTTTCAATTCTTCAACTAAATAATCAGCCGACTAAAAATTTCACGTTAGCGGGCGCTATATTTTCTTGAATTCGGAAGAAAAAATCTTAATTTTTAGAACTTTTTTTAGGTACCTGATTATTATGAAGTCATTTCAAACCCTATGGATTTCGGTACGATAAAATACAAATTAAACGTTGGAGATTACAGTACAGATAGTCAGGTGTTAAAAGATGTGGTTCTCGTATTTGAAAATTGTAGTACCTATAATTCCAGTGATGCTGATGTTTACAAGTAAGTACAATTGTATAACTTTACCAATCGGTTCTTATCAAAGTAGCAATTATGACATATTCAAAATTATTTTTTAATTTTTTCAACTAAAAACATTTTCTTTGGTTATTTTTTTTACGCTGCTATGACGTTGGAGCCGTAGTAAGGCAGGTTCGAATCCTAGTCAAGACGACTTTTTTTAATGTTTTTTTTTTAATTTTTACATATTTATTTTTACTTTTTACATATTTATTATTGATTAATACAATTTTTAGTAATGTGCTTCTTCATTTTTTTTAAATCACTTATACGCGTATTCAAAATTTCAGCTAAATCGGAAAAAAAGTTTATAATAATATAGTGTCTAATAGTGATGTAAACTTTAGTTACTTTTATGGACTCGTAACTACTAGTTACTGTTGGTAATAGGACTCGTTACTTTGGACTCGTTAGTTTAGCTACTCGTTACTTTGGTACTTAATATCATTACTTTATAATCATTGTTTTGGGTACAGGTTGGAAGACTTAGGCTTGACGTGGAACTTCGTTACTTATTGTGCGCGGCGATCTTCGTTGCATGCTCGGTTTAACCTATAAGGGGTTTCTACTTTCTTCTAGTGTAAGGGCTTAATAGGATAATTTCAATACTCGGTATTCAAGTACTGAATAATATGTTTTTAATAATATGTATAGTCTATAAAATGAATAACTTTGAATTTTGACCGTTATTTTTTACCAACATGGCAAATATAAAATCCCTCTGTCAAAAAAGTTACTGAAATTCTTTAAATTGAGTGCCTGAACGGATCAGATAGGTAACTCTTTTTACTTTCGTGGAATAGAAAAGGAAAATAATAAAACAAGTGACAGTTCTTCCTCTTCTTGCAAAAATCAACACGAAATGGCATAATTGTCAAAAATAAAATGTCATCAGCTTTTGACATTTCTAAATATCAGACCAATGCCGTCTCTAATAGAACAGCCTCGGAGCGAGATTTATGACGTCACGTTAGTTAGATACAACGGATTAATAAATATGTTGTAGAATACATGGAAAACATAATTATTCCTCGTATTTTTGGTTTGTATTTTAAAAATGATATAGTTTACATGAAATATACATAATATACAGTTAATAAATACAATATATATATACCTATTTATAGTAATAAATACTTTAATATTAAAAAAAATGTATATATTTTTGTTAAAATGTTAAAATATTAAAAAAATGTATATTCCTCCGTGGCGGATTCATCTCTTCAAAAAAGTCCTTTGGATTAACGCAGCAGTGTTTAATAAAAATTACTATTTTTATTTTGTAGATTTTCTTACAGTGTAAGTGGCGAAATATCTATTCTTTTTTGAAGAAGAAAAATATTTGCTCTGCTTTTTCAGATGTTAACATTTTTTGTGACTAACGTGAATCCATTTTTAATTAATATCTAAGTCATGTTAATCTAAATAAACAATTCTATTCTGTAAATAAAAAGCGACAACAAACGGCAAAGGGACAGACCGCCTCCGGGTTGGCATGAGCCAATCATAATAATTGTAATAAAAATATCACACATTTGCGATCCAAAAACCGGCCGGCGTCAAGTCAACACTTTAAACATAAACATATTGATAACAACTGAACCTACGTCGAAGTAAGAAATATTTCAGTATCGAGTTTCGAGTTCTCCGTTCGTGCATTTCCAGGGATTACGATTACTGCCGGCGCAAAAGTAACGAATTAGCTTAGTAACGAGTAACGAGTCCTAAATTCAAATATAGTCTATAAAATGAATAACTTTGAATTTTGACCGTTATTTTTTACCAACATGTCAAATATAAAATCCCTCTGTCAAAAAAGTTACTGATATTCTTTAAATTGAGTGCCTGAACGAATCAGATAGGTAACTCTTTTACTTTCATGAAATAGAAAAGGAAAAATAATAAAACAAGTGACAGTTCTTCCTCTTCTTGCAAAAATCAACACGAAATGTCATAATTGACAAAAGTAAAATGTCATCAGCTTTTGACACTTCTAAATATTAGATCAATGCCGTCTCTAATAGAACAGCCACGGAGCGAGATTTATGACGTCACGCTAGTTAGATACTACGGATTAATAAAATGTTGTAGAATACATGGAAAAAACATAATTATTCCTCGTATTTTTGGTTTTTTTAAAAATGAAATATAGTTTACATGAAATATACATAATATACAGTTAATAAATACAATATAATATACTTAGATTAAGAAGATAATATATACCTATTTATAGTAATAAATACTTTGGCAAATAAACTATGAACCATACAAATGCAGCAAATGTTTTACAATATACAAATAATGTGGTACATAAGATAATGCGTAACATGTAAAATATATTTTAAATTTTGGGGTTTGAAAATCGATCTAATTTAACAAAAAACATTCAATATCTACTAATAGTGATGTATTATTATTTGCATTCACAACATTTATTTATATATTATAATGTTTACTGCAATTAATAAACTAATATAAACTTGTCAAAAGATGACCACATATTTTTTTAAATTATTATTCTTAACACAAAAACTTTCTACACTGACTATGGAGTACGATTTCAGCCATATTTTAAAACATTTTGCTGCATTTGTATGGTTCATAGTTTATTTGCCAAAGTATTTATTACTATAAATAGGTATTGTATTTATTAACTCTATATTATGTATATTTCATGTAAACTATTTCATTTTTAAAAATACAAACCAATAATACGAGGAATAATTATGTTTTCCATGTATTCTACAACATATTTATTAATCCGTAGTATCTAACTAGCGTGACGTCATAAATCTCGCTCTGAGGCTGTTCTATTAGAGACGGCATTGCGTCAGCATGGCCGCAAGTTGCTAACCTAATAAAATTAACACTAGAAAAGCCCGCGGGAACTGTCAAATTCAAAGTTATTCGTTTTACGGACTATAGTAAGCGTTACTTCGAGTCCTCGTAAAGTAACTGTTACTTTGTAACGATTACTTAGAATTTTTACATCACTAGTGTCTAATGTTCTATAGATAATGAATGGTACGGAACCCTTCGTGCGCGAGTCCGACTCGCACTTGACCAATTTTTATTAAATAGTTAAAACGAGTTTTTCCTATTTTTTATTGAAAAAAAAAGAGTTTTCAAGATGTTTTGAACAGTTACAAATGTTTAAAACATGTAATTATGTTTGAAACACGTTCAAAACACTTGTTTTTAAGCAAAATATTTAAAATCCTGTTTTTTACTGAAACCTAACATACACTCACCAGCACGAAAAACGAGCACCTTAAAATTTTCATGTATTTTAAAGTTTTATTCGACGTCGCAGAAGCTTCTACTTTGCTGTAGTACTAGTCCAACGTCGGCACAACGTTATAAAAACGTTTAAATTTATTTTAATACCCATGGTAGGGAGCTAACTATTTTTTGTAACTAATCCAACGTTGTGTTTAGTAAACATGTGGTCGCAAGTCGTGAAAATGCTACTTGGGTGATAAAATTATTTTTAAATTTCTTGCTTTGTTAACGTACTCCACAGGGTGTTTCAAATTTTCACCAAAATATCACCATTTTGTTTTCCCTTGTTTAAGCGACCGATGAAAACTTTCATTTTTAATTTAGAAAGAGATACTAAAAAGTCAAATAATTTAGCTACATATTGCTTAAAAAATCATCAAAATCGGCCCACTAGAACAAAATATATTAAACTTTAAAATACATCAAAATTTTAAGGTGCCCGTTTTCCGTGCCGGTGAGTGTATTACAAAAATTACCAGTTTTACACATATATAAAAAACACTCTAAACGCAGAATCTAAAAATAAAATAAAACATAGGGTGCTAACACTTTTGAAGTACCAGATAGACTCACAAATCATTTTATATTGTGTATCTCAACAGTTTCTAAAACTGATTTAACCAACTCATATGCCCAACGGGAGGATTCACAACATTGGCATTTGTGTACTGTCATTTTAGTTCACAGATAAATTGTATTTTCTGTTATTTTTTGGATGTCGTCGGTCGAAATCTTTCCTGACTCTTTGAACCGACTGTAGTTAACATTTTTTCATAATTCTCAAAACAAATGAAATAATGAACTTCACTCTTTCTTTGACTCACCGACTATAAATATCTCTTTTTTCCATAAGGTGCGGTATGCGATTGCTAAAGTATCTCGCCAAACGAGCCAAACAAATTGGACTGAAGGTACCACCAGAATTGGAAGAGGAAGAAGATGAAGATCTGGAACCCAAACCAAAAAAGAAGCGAACAAAATAGTATTACAGTAGTTTCTTCCGCGGTTAACTTTATACGAAACGTTTATTTTTATAGAGCTCGTCGGCAGTCGTGAAAAAGACAAAAAATCAACGCACCTAGATTTAACTATTAAGTTTATTCTGTTTCACTTAGGATACGCATGTAAGACGTGTATTTTTGTAAAAATGCATCGTTTTAGTTGTAAATATATATGTTGTTTGTAAAATCTCCTCTTTAAGTATTTATCTGTTAAGGATATTAAGTTTGTTTTATAATTATTACAAATGGAAATATGAGTACTTCACTTAAGGTTAATAAACTTCATATTTATAACAAGCTGTTGTTTTAATTGGTTGCTCTTAATTTTAAGAACTCTCCCGAAAATAAAAAAAATATGATATCAAAGTATTACATAATATTATATTATATAATATGATATACAGGGTGTTTCAAAACAAATGCGAAAAACTTCAGGGGGTGATTCCTTGTTCAAAATAAAGGGTAGTTTGCTTTATAAACGTTGGGTCAAAAGTCAACCATTAGGGAGATATCGCGGTACAAAGATGGCGGAAAAATAATGTTTTTATTTTTTATCTTGAAAACGAAAAGAGATAGACTAATGAAATTTTATGGAAGCATTACTGTTATGAAAACACACTTTCAGGTAATTTTTTTACTTTTTTAAAATGAGTGGAAGGGGTTGAAATAAACTACCCCTATCATTCTTGTTAACGAAATTTAAAGAAAAATCTTATCAAACACATGCAAAAAAATTAATTTGGATAGTTTAGTTTGTTTAGAAACTTTTTTATCTCTTGTATTTTTTTTTATAAAACTCACCGATTTGAAATTAAAAAATAAAATGTAAAGCATTACATGTCAGGACAAAAAACATTTTCTGATAAAGAATCTAGTGGGCTGCTGTAATTTTTTTAGGAAAAAATCTAGTCGACCGCTGTTACTTTTTAGGATGTTTCTAATATTATTTTATTTGACATTACTCTACTGCAATACGTTATTATCTAGATGATTATTATTATCGTTATTATCACTAGATTCTTAATCTAAAAATGTTTTTTGTTCTGACATGTAATGCTTTACATTATATTTTTTAATTTCCAATCGGTGAGTTTTATCAAAAAAACACAAGAGGTAAAAAAGTTTCTAAACAAACTAAACTATCCAAATTAAAGCATTTGCATGTGTTTGATAAGATTTTTCTTTAAATTTCGTTAACAAGAATGATAGGGATAGTTTATTTCAACCCCTTCCACTCATTTTAAAAAAATAAAAAAATTACCTGAAAGTGTGTTTTCATAACAGTAATGCTTCCATAAAATTTCATTAGTCTATCTCTTTTCGTTTTCAAGATAAAAAATAAAAACATTATTTTTCCGCCATTTTTGTACCGCGATATCTCCCTAATGGTTGATTTTTGACCCAACGTTTATGAAGCAAATTACCCTTTATTTTGAACAAAGAATCACCCCCTGAAGTTTTTCGCATTTGTTTTGAAACACCCTGTATATAAATATGATATCAAGTATATTACCACAGATTAGGTATACTATACAGGGTTGTTCACCACATACGACACGGAATATTGTAGCTAAATGATTAGATTTTTACAAATTGTAAGTTTTGGGTTCGTTGAAGGTGTATTAGAGCTACAATTTAAAAATATTTTTACAAGATACAGAGTGTCCCAAATAAGTAAAAAATATAGTTGTATTTTTTTAAATGGAACACCTTGTATATTATTCTATTTTTAGATTCTACGGTTGAAATAAAGGTAAATTTGATTAAGGTTTATCTTATCACTTAAACCTTACCGTTTTTGAAATATTTTCAATTTTATGAAATTGCAGTAAAAAAATTAAGGCTTTATTTCTCCAAGGGTATCAAAGTTTTTAATACTAAATATTTACTGAAGATTATTTATTGATCAGATATTGTGTTGCAATAATAAAAAATTTTACTACCTTATACAGAGTGTCCAAAAATTTATATTAAATAATTACTAGCTTTAAACGGCAATAACTTGTTTAATTTAAATGGAACACCCTATATATTTTACGTGATTGGTATATAAATCCTCAACCTAAAAAATAAATATGGAGTGATATATATTTTTGAGAAGCTCATAGCAAAGCGGATTATTTGATTTATAAATATACAGGGTGTTCCATTTGAAAAAACATAACTTTAGTTCATATTTTCAAAAATATTTTTTTCGTAGAAAAACAGACTACGCCACTGTATTCTACGTAAAAAGTTCTACAACAATCAGTTTTCACCTTCTGGATATCATTCATAATAACGGAGATACGGGGGCTGTTCCAAATTGCAAAATTTTCAAAAAGACCCTGTAGCTCAGAAACGACGAGGGCTATGAAAATTTTGTTGACAGCATCTTCCGTTTGACAAAAAAGGGGCAGAGATTTGTGCAAACCGCACCCTTCTATCTTCACGAATAACGGAGATACCGTATGATTTCAACTAAAATGGGACACTCTGTTTGTACAGGGTGGTCGAAATTGGTCTGTTTTAACAGGGAAAACCTATTTCCTGACTAGATAGAGCAAAACCGACATAGATGTCATGGGCTCGATTTCTGAGAAACGTTTAATGGCGTAACCCACCTGTTGATATTTTCACTGCCAACTGAGATACGGGGTCTTATTGAATTTTTTACCATTTTGAAAATTGCCCATAACTTTTTTTTTGCAGAATAATAAAATTCTGTAAAAACGTTATTAATGCACTTTTTTAGGCATAATCCAGTGGCGTAGTCAGTTTTTTTCTATGCTTGCTCATTTTGTCAGAAATAATAAAAAATGTAATTTTTTAAATGGAAATCATAGTTGGCTATGAACTTAAAAAATTGCTGGCGTTTTACCCTTTCCAATGATCTAAAGTTATCGACATCTATTTCTAAGAATTAGAGAAATATTAGGTTTTTGATCTTTATATCGAAGCGGGCCTTGATTATGTGTTGACCTATTTGCCTAATTATTTTTTATCACAATTTAATATTCTATATTATTATTTATCTGCATAATTAAAAACTTTTGAAAAGGTAAATTAACATTCTATATTAGTATTAGTAATTACAATTGAAATCAACACAATAAACAAAGAATAAAACTAAAAAAAGTATTTTTTGAGTGACGAATATAGTTTTCTAAAAAAAAATAATCAAAGATGTTAAGGGGGTGCATCTTTTGCACACAGAGTTACAACAATTTATTAGGCGAACTGGTGTAATAAGTCCAAAAGCTTGCCTAGTAGTCTTCTGTAATTCCATCTCTTGTCCCAATGGTTCTTCCCTTATATATAAGGCCTTTTAATTTCCCCCATAAAAAAAGTCAAAAGGAGTTACATCACAGGACCTAGCAGGCCAAGATATGGGATCCCTTGTTCCAATTCAATTCTCTCTAAATTATCCATTTAATAGTGCAGTTGTAACCCTGGCTTTTTAATTGTAAATGGTAATACTAATATAGAATGTTGATTTACCTTTTCAAGTCTTTAATTATGCAGATAAATAATGATATAGAATATTAAATTGTAATAAAAAATAATTAGGCAACTATAGGTCTACACAAAATCAAGGCCCGCTTCGATACAAAGATAAAACACGTAATATTTCTCTCATTTTTAGAAAAAAATACACAAAACTTTATATCGTTGGAAAGGGTTAAACGCCAGCAATTTTTTAAGTTCATAGTCAACTACGATTTCCATTTAAAAAATTATATTTTTTATTATTTCTGACTAAAAAAGCAAGTTTAGAAAAAAATGACTACGCCACTGGATTGTGCTTAAAAAAGTGCCTTAAGAACGTTTTTACGTATCTCGGTTGGCAGTGAAAATATGAACAGGCGGTTTAGGCCATTAAATGTTTCTCAGAAATCGAGCCCATGACATCTATGTCGGTTTTGCTCTATCTAGTCAGGAAATAGGTTTTCTCTGTTAAAACAGACCAATTTCGACCACCCTGTACAAGCGATGCAACGCTTTGCGCAGCCTGCGCTTTCGACTTGCTTATGGTTGTAAACATATCAAAGAAAGAAAGAAAGTATCGTACAATACTTACCGCAAAAATGTCCTCTTCTATGACTAATAATGAAGATTACAAGTTCAGGGTACAGCTGTTAAAATCCTCCATAAGGAAAACAATGATGAAACAAAACAATCCTAACATAATATTTTATTTATAAAAATAAGAATATTAGAATAAGGTTAATGTCACAGTCGCATAACTTAACACGACACAATAAAGCTCATATTTTAAATAACAATAGCAATACAAATAAAAAATAACATAAATTTAACCAGGAAGTAATATTCCGGTTACGGAAGAAGTCGGTACGCCTCCAATATGATTCTTTAGGTACGCCATCTAGTGCTTATCCAGTCAAATACACAATAAGTGACGTCATAATTTTTAGGCGTCTATTTAAACGAGCGAAAAATAATATGGAATAAGATTTACTGATTATTCCATGATAATACCGTTGATACAATTTTTTTTTCATTTTGAAGATATTTTTTGTTACTTCAACTTTAAAATAAGAATCAAAATAAATATAATAATATGAAAAATATACCCATATAGGAATGAAAACAATATAACCAACGATATAACTATGTAAAATTCAAACAATACGAATATATAACATAAGAATGACTCCAATTTGAATATAAACAAAAATGATTTAAAGCAAGCAGAGTATGAATTAGCTGAGAAAAGGTCACCACCATTATTTATTTGACTCTTACACTGGCGCATCCATTATTGACTCAAGAGCACCTTTATCTATGCTCAAGCGACAAGGTCGATTCGCACTTTACTTGCCTTGATAAAAAAATACATTTTACGAACTAGAATAAAGAAGTAGACAACAAATATTGTTAAGAAATATATAATACACTTAAATTACATAATTATTTCACCTATTGGTGGAGATATTATTTTTTCCCTCCTTTATTGAATTCTTCGACGATCTGGTCGATAGAAAAATGGATCAATTTGTCTTGCATCTCGGGCGTTATCGCTTTTGATACTTCTCTCGTAACATATTCAACCAAATTCCTCTGCTGTATTCTCTTATAAATGTTCACCAATTCGACTTGATAGTTCAAACGTTTCTTTACTTCCTGGTATACCTGCATTTGTCTAAAAATAAAACATAACGATTAGCCTATTGAAAAATTATTTTATTCTGCCTATGAGAGGATATGCATGACAGAAAGAGTACTATCACAGGTTGTCTCTAATACACTTTCAGAATGTTGAATAAATTATCTATGAATTAAAAGATTAAGGAAGGATCGTATCAACAAACTTAGGCGGAGCGCGATAGGGGATTAATATGACTGACTTAAATTTCGATTCATCAGAGCTGTTCTAATTTCATTTAAACGTGTAAAAATATAATGTAGAGTAGACTCAACAATTTGTTGCTTTTGTTTTACGTTCTCAATAAATGTTATTAGTTATTAAAATTGTTAACAAAAAATATACTAAGGGCTGGGAAAGGTTAGTCTTGGGTCGGGATTTCCGTATGTAAGAAGACTACAATGCGTTTATAATGTACTGAACAAAGAGAGGACAGTAAACACGTTGCCAAATGTATGAAATAAACCGAGAAACTGTGCACATCGCTAAGAGACGTGGAAGGGGATATAGCAGATTTGTCGCAGTTGACCGGTCGACCCAATCAATACCTCTGTCAGTACTTCAAGTTCCACACATGTAAATTAGTAGTGGGAACTATCGAATGAATACTATCGAAACATTCGATAGTTGCAATTCATTCGAATAATTCGATAGTTAGTAAGAAAACATTCGTTGAAAACTATTCGAATAAAAATTATCGAATAGATCCGTCATATGCCTTGAAATACTGTATTCTAGTAATTCGGCAGCAAAAACCATTCATTTATAAAATTCATTCATTTATGAAATTCATTTATTCGTCAGGATCGATTATAATAAAATATTAACTGAATTTTAGTTGTCGCCCGGCGAAGTAGGTTTCTTTCCGAGAAACCCGACAGCGGTCGGTGGCAATGCTATGAAAGAAGCCGGCATCTTTGATTTTTTGCGGAGTCAGATATAGATAAGGACACATTATTTTTTTTACTGAGGTGCTAGTATTTACACAGAAAATACATTATGAAGGGCGCTGTTGCCATATTTTGGTATTAGTTGATATTAGCAAAGAATATTATTGTTTGGCTTTAGTTAGTTAGGGATAGTATGTCTATATATTCTGCATTTTTTTATTAATATTCTGTTGTTACACTGCAATAATACTTGTTATTTTGGATGTAAGAAAATTATTTTTAATGTTTTTAAGCAAAGACTGGTTTAATAAATAATAATAACAGTAATAATTTGTTATACCTATTAACAACAAAATTTAAAATGATTTAATATAAATTTTTTTTAAGTAGTAGCAAAATATAAACAACAAATTAGATGTCAAAATTATTTATATTTTTTTGTTTTCACTCTTGGCTTTAGGTCGTTGGGGTTGCAAAGATGTTTCTAGATTTTGTTCATTATTTTTTTATTTTGTGACGACGTTTCGACAGTATATGTTTTTTTCAAGCCTCTTGAACGTAGATTCTTACAGAGTTAAAATTTGTTAAACTGAACAACACAATAACACATATTAACTATTGTTTTAATTGTTTTTGGACATTACACTTTACTACGAGCACGTACGTATTTCCTTGCAGATCGCTCTGTATAAAACACATTTATCGGTTCAATACCCGATGTCTACTGGAATCTTTGCAACCCCAACGACCTAAAGCCAAGAGTGAAAACAAAAAAATATATAGTATACAGGTCAAAGAAACGAAACAAAAAAAAAATATTTATATTAGATCCCATTTAAAAATAATATAGTCTCTAAATTTTTTGGCAACGTTGGTTTATTAAATAATAATAATTACAGAACTAATTTGTTATATTAACAACAAATTTTAAAATCATGAAATATAAACATTTATTAATTTTCTAAGCATGCAGTGTAATGGAACAAAAATATAAATAAAAAATTAGAAATCAAAATTATTTATATTAGGTGCTTTATATTACTATTTAAAAATTATATTTACTTTTACTGGCATTTACTTTACTGGCAAAAATAAATGAAATATTTCTTCGCAAAAAACTACATGTAAGAGAATTAGCATAAACAAAATACAAACATCGTTAATTTTTTTTTTAAATTGGGACGTGTAAAACTTTCATTTTAATTTTCTCACCCCATAGTTTGAGTTCGATAACCATTTACTTAACTACATTACTTAAATATGATTATTAAGTTCAACTAATTAATATTATTAAAACATCTAAAATACAAATATGTATTTTTAAAATTAATTGTAAGTTCATCTCATCTCTCTTAAAAATTGCTACCTCTCAAAATTTCCCATTAAAAAATAGCCATATACCATATAAAATTAAATAATTGAAAGATCGGACTACGGAAAACCACACAAATTTTCGGAAAAATTTTGACCACCTGCACATGCACACAATCGTCAATAAATAAAATTAAAAAATAACTACTATTTTAGTATTTTAACTATTTTAATAAACGCAAAAATAGCACAGTATTTATACGGCAAAGTTATAAAAATTTGGAAGAACTAATAATGCACTGACGCATACAAAAATCAAATGAATACTAAATTTATCTATGTTATGTTGACGTATCCTAATTATTTTTTATAAGAAGTAAATAAGAGCGAAAATAAATTTCATAATCAAGTGGTTTATTTTGGGTTTACTACACGTCACGTATACAGAGAAGACCAGGCTACTAGTTACATAGCAAGTTGCCGGACGAATTTACGTTTACCCATTTTGCGTTCGTACTCGAGATTCACTGCCGGCTAGTCGGCTGGTCAGGCAGTACGTAGTTGCAGTTGTGCCTGGACGAGTCGGTCGTGACAGACTAGGAATACGACGCGAGGAGTGCCGAGTATTTATTATTTTCATTTTAAGTGTTTGCCTTTACTTAAGGTAACATTTAAAATGAAAATACTTAAATATTTATTATTTGAGTGTGTTTACAAGGCAAAACTAAAAATAAATAAATTCTCTAAACCCAAAAAAAAGTAAAATATTATTCTAAATAAAAAAAAGTTATAACAAGTGTTCAAAAAGACCATCTTCTTGTGCTAGACAGAAGCCTAGGCGGTCGTAAAATCCCCGTCTGACATTGGCTAACATATTAGGGCTAATAGTTTGGAAAGCCTCTCGTATTTTTACTTGAAGCTCATCCAGATTAGTAGCCCTATTATGACCATACACTTTGGATTTTACATAACTAATACTAACTATACTAATACTATTTTACATAACTAATTCATTTTCTTTACTTCCAATGATAGGCTGCCTAATAGGTTTTTTTTATAAACCACAATACCAGCTCTACGAAATAGTGCAAGTAGTTTTTCAAAGGAACGCTTATCAGGAAGATTCCTATTTGGATATTTTTGAGCATAAGCCCTTGAGGCCAAGAAGCAATTTTCTTCACAAAATAAAATCACTAGTAACATATCCATTCGTTCCGGCAGCAGATACTGCTTTATTTTTCATTATCAAATAATGAATACTTACTTATTAAACTATTGTAGGCAAATCTTAGTAAACTGTTATAAATAATAATGTCCATAAATTAATGTTGACTTTAAAAATAGTTACTAACTGTCACTAGAAAATTGCCATGGCGACACCAGCCATCTATAAGCCATCTACATATTTTTAAAAAATACAGGGTGTTACATTTAAAATAACGAAGTTTTTATATAAAACAAATCCTTACAATAGATCAGCAATTTTTGATACCCCTGTATAAATTTAAGGAAGCAATACCATTTGTCAGTAAAGTTTATTTCTCTACCTTTAAACTCAGCACAAGAATTAATTCTGAAAAGTAATGTACAGGGTGTTAATAATCTATTCTATTGTAGCTTGCAATTTTATTTGTATAGACGATTTGTATAGAAAAATGCAAGACTGCAAGAGTCTTGCATGCTAGACGAAAGGCAAGACCAAGACCACATTCGTTAATGAAATACTAGACTCTACCTACCTCTTACGATATTCCTCTTCAAGCTGCAGCTGCACATTTTCTCGTTTAGCATCTATTAAAAACGCCTGTCCCGCAGATTGATATTGCATAAACAGTTCGTTTACAATAGAATCTTCTAAATACTTCTTCTCTTCAACTCTTCCTAAAATAGTATTATCATTGAAATACTAGGTGACATCTAGAGAAAAAAGATTATCCCATCAAAAACATAGAATGTAAAAAAATGCCAAGTCTCGCAACACAATTCCTCCGCTATAAAAAGTTGTGAGATCTCATGTAAAACCAAGTCAGTTTATTTTATTTAGTATCTCTATAATATTAGTCATCTTTATTTCTATAATAATGATAATGACTTGGCACGGCACCATAATTATAAAAAAGAATAATCTACGATTTCGATTACTAAGTAAACCTAATAAACGGTGCACTTAAGAATAAAGTTTTTTAATTACTATTGTAGAATATCATATCGTGCAAATGCCAAGTCATTATAATTCTTATAGAAATAAAGATGACTAATATTGATACTAACAATTTATACCAAAATTGTTGAATAGGCCCAAGTAGCAAATTTTATTTTATAAAGGCTGTATAAACAGCTATGTGATAATTTTTATAAGATACCCCAATTCATATAACGTGCTATATGACCGTAATATGATAGCTTTACAACCAAAAAAGGCCCATTTTTATACAACCGTTTAGTAGCATAGAAGTTCTATAAAAAGGGTATACAACTCTTATGCAACTATTTTACACAGCGTTATATGACTATTATAAAACTAGTTTTATTATGTATTACGTGGTCACATCTAGGAAACAGAACAATAAAAACATTTGATCATTTAGCGAGGTACAAGAGTATTTTATTTTTTACCGAAGAATATTACCCAAGCAGCATTTGGACGTCGGGACAACGTTGTGTCACGCGACCAAACGTCGGGGCGCAACGTCGGCACAACCTCGTACCAACCCTAGTCTGGACTAGTTTGGAGAATAATTTTTGGGTCGAAACGACGTTGGATACCGACGTTGGCTAGAAGCCTAATTTAGTACAAACTGCAACGTTGTTTAAAATCCTAATTCACAGAAATACAAAACTAATATGGCGTCTAAGTCGCGTTTTATCCTAAATTGGGATAATTATAGTAAAAATATTATATTTATAATTTAGTTAGAGACATATGTCAGATGGCAGTGAAGGAAAACAAAACAAAAGTATTTAAGTGTGGAGGATGTTTGAAGATCATAATTATTGAAACACTTTAACCGACTCTGTAACTCGTTACCCAAGGTAAAAAGTTAAACGCAAACAACTTTATTGATAAATGTATTGTTTCTACTTTAAAAAATACTAATGGGCCTTGAAATTAAAGAAGTTTTAAAAATTTTCTTGAATTTTTTTTTTAGTAAAATGAGAATAATTTATTCGCATTCGAAAAAATTGTTTCCGCGTATTTTTTAGGGTCAAATATTTCAAGTTAATGTATTCAAAAAGCAGGAATTGCTATTTTAAGAACGAAACATTTTCTTATTTAACAACATGGCGGCTTTAACTTTGTTGTTTTGGAGATTAAGATGGAGTAGTTCGAGTAGTCGCATACTGGACTAATAAAGTCGCAGTTCGGCCTTAACAGGTAGTATACTAGTCGCAAGATTGCCTAATTTAGTCATTCTAGAGTCTAGCTTGTGCCGCCCTCTATAATCTAAATAAACGAGGAAGTGTCGGTAATATATGTCGATGTATATTTAAATTTAGTTTTATATGTACCTTTCTTATGTCCCATTTTAATTAAGTTTTTTTTTTATAAAAACAAAAACAGCACTGAACTGTCTGACTGAACAGAACAATGAATTGAAAATTTAAGATTTAAGGTTATGGTTCAATACAGTTGCAAAAAGGTAGTGACTCTACGTCCTACCAACGTAAGAATAAGGAAATCTAAACAACGTTGGAATTAGTAAAACAGACGACGTTTGCATAACGTTGGAATAGGTCCTGAAACTGACGTCGGAAAACTCTATATTATCCAACGTTGTAACTACGTTGTCCAAATCACCTAAAGATCACTTAAGCAAAAAAGGTTACAAGACAACGTTTATTCGACGTCGCAGAAGCTTCTACTTTGCTGTAGTACTAGTCCAACGTCGGCACAACGTTATAAAAACGTTTAAATTTATTTTAATACCCAAGGTAGGGAGCTAACTATTTTTTGTAACTAATCCAACGGTGTGTTTAGTAAATATGTGGTCGCAAGTCGTGAAAATGCTACTTGGGTAGGAGCAATTTATATTTTAAGCGTGTCGTAAAATGAATCTAGAGGATGTGGATTGTTAAAAAGGAGACTTTACTCGACAATGAAAATGGCGGGTAGAGCCAGAAGGTACAACAAATATGTAATATAAAGAATCATTAATAGGGTTTGAAAAGTAGGGACATTTTGCGCCGAAAATTTTACTGGTAGATTATAGGTATGTATTTGGGAAAAAATTAAAGCGCTTTAATTTCGATTAAGGTTTACATATAAATTTAAACAATAAAATAAAATAAAATTTTTAAAAATTCTTGTTTTTAATTTAATTAAACACTTTATTACTGTATGTGGAAATCTTATCACAAAATAGTTCTCAAAAATAACATTTTACAATTTATTTTGATGTTTTTAATGTTGCTTCATATAATGGCGGTCATAGGCCATACAAAAATTCTGCCTTAAACATGGCGAATTATAATGCAACCATTTTATTATAAATGAATCCCTCCTGAATGTTGTATACAGCACCGTAGTTTAACGCAATAAAACATACAACGTAATACAACTTTAATAAGACAAGTTTAAGTAACTATTATATGATCTTGTGACTACTAGTTATATGAATATTATAGAACTCTTAAATGGTGGGTATAAGAGTCTAATAAAATAATATGTTTGTTATCATATAGCATTGTCTCATTAAGTGTTATATCATACTAAAAGAAATTATCGTTTAATGCGTTATAGGATACCTACGTTGTAAAAACCACTAGAAAATAGTTTAATATGACAACTTTTATTAAAAAACAGAATGGTCGAGACCAAACGCTTAATAAAATCTCTTATAAAATAATTCAATCCTTTTAGAATTTCTTTTTGCTGCTTGGGGGTGCTTAAAGAGAGAAGAGAGACTAAATCAAATAAACTGACTTGGTTTTACATGAGATCTCACAACTTTTTATAGCGGAGGAATTGTGTTGCGAGACTTGGCATTTTGTTACATTCTATGTTTTTAATGAGATCTTATTTCTTTTTGTAGGTTATCCTTCTATTTTTTTCGGGTCATTCAAAATAATATTAAAGAAGTTTGACTATAATTCATAAACTTTGAATTATCGTATAATTAATTAAATCAGATAATATCAATTGAATTAATTCTAGTTTCCTAACGACTTGTGTTTCCGATTTTCGTTTTAACTCAAATATCGACTTTAAAAATGTTCAATTCATAATTTTACCAATGTTTATTCAAAATTATTTCTGTCAATTTTACATATATTTTATTTTTATCTCGAAAAGTATAAGAGATAAATCCTTGAATTATTGTTTAAGATATGTATTTAATATTTCACAATCAGAATATTAACGAAAATAAAATAAAAAAAAATTGTAACCCGATGCAGGACCGAAGTATCCCGATCTCGGGAGGCCCGAGTTCGGGATACTTCGGTCGAAATATGTTCAAGCCTAGCATTTAACATATTAAACTAAAAAAAAATAGGGACCAGTGTGTGAGATGATCAAAATTTTAAAATTCAAAATTGTTCATGATCAACAAAAAAGTCGTTTACCGCATATAGGGCTCTCTCCAGCAAGTATAATTTCAGAGCTTTGCAAAATGCGGGAAAAAATGAAAGCGACTTGATATTCAATGGCAAATGATTGTACATTTTCTTGCCATTGTACAGTATTGAACCTTTAACTAGTTCCACAGACTAGTTCTGAGCTCGGGGTTGGCAGATAAAGATCGTGCTCCGCATTCCTAAGTGGATAGTTGTGAGATGGCCTTTCTAGTCTAAGAGCTAGCAACGTTTTCGAGAAAGTATTTTAAGACGTCTGGCTCTTTGATATATCTTTTATTATGCTCTCTGGAACAGCGTACAGGCCGTCTGGCTGCCCATACACGTTGCGTTCACTACTGCGCCTCCAAAGAATATCCTATATTTTTTACTTACCGCTTTAAATTCTAGTATTGAATAAGAACCGAGTAGGTCTCCATTAGCTCGGCGCGTAGAGCTTTCGCCTATGAAGCGAAGGTCAGTGGTTCGATACCGGCTGGGGGTGTAACTTTTTTTATTTTTTTTTTTCGTTTATGTTCTGATAGTAAAGTATTAAATATTTGTTTTTTTTTATCACCAGAACGAATGGCGTTTATAGGTTTATGATCCGTAGTGTATATAGAATTTGATACTTTCATTTGTTTTGAAGGATTATTGTGGTAATTAATTATTAAATAGGTTTAGGATGGTCTGGCTGCCGCGCCGGTAGGTTGCGTTCACTACTGCGCATCCCATGGGTACAGGGTGTCTCATTTTCGTGCGATTTTTGGGATTTCTCGTTTATGAGTGGAGATACAATGGTGCGTTTTTTTTTCACATTACTTTGCTAGTTTTTTATGTAATTAAATATTCTACCCATAGATTTGCGCATTTTCTACACATTAACATTAATCATCTTGTTTAAAAAGTATTATTATTTTATTTTATTTAATTTAACCAGATATAATTTTGTTTTCCATCGTTATCTTACAAACCGAACTGAATATAAACTTGTGTAGCTTTTAGATAACAATCTGTTAAAAAAAGTATTATTAAAATAATAAACAACAGCTGAAAAAAATATAAGACAGGCAGAAATTACGTTAATAAAGCATTAAAATGTTAATTTTTATATATTATGTTTAAATCTTTAAAATGAAATTATAAAAGAATTAAATATTTTTATGAATGAGGCAAGAAAAAATTACGGCCAACTTTTTTAGTTTTATTTTTAGACATTATGTTTAGATCATTACAATCTAATTTGTATTATAATTGAATTAAATATTTTTAAAAAAAAAAAAAAAAAGAAAAGAAAGCTCTACGCGCCGAGCTAATGAAGACTTGCTCGGTTTTTATTCAATACTAGAATTTAAACCGCTAAGTAAAAAAATAGAGGATCTTCTTTAGATGCGCAGTCATGGTACAAAGAATACAAGGTATGATATTGCGCAGGTTGGTCGCTACTTCACAGGTGATAACAGGCGCTATTGGTCAGCACGCTCCGCGCGCCAGTTCAAACCGTCAAGGTATTGTTATAAACCTGTTTTTTTGTTTATATACCGTCATTGAATTATCGCTAAGCAAGTTACTGTGGAGCAGTGCGTAAGGAGTTGGGCTAGGAAGCGAGAGACCGGAGTTCGAATCTCGGCGAGACATAACTTTTTTTTTTAATACTGTTGTATTCTATAGTTTATTTTTGTAGTATAAAAGAACTATTTATTCTGTTATTTTTTAATCTGCGGTATTAATATAAATTGATTGTTGGTACAATACCTCATTTAATATAAAATAATATTCTACTTTTTGAAATGTATCCATCCCTAATTGTACCTAAAAGTAATATATTTTTACAGTGATATACCATATTGTAAACTATTTAATATTTCAGTCACTTAAAAAGTTAATTTGCATTGAATAATTGCCTACGATCAAAGGAAATTTGAGCTATATAATCCTTGATGGGCGTATTCTGGGTATGCAAATACTTCCTCAATACTACAAATTTTGGGTTTCGTTCAACCGATTTATTCTCAAAACCTGAAACATCTACATATAAAAAGAAGCACCAGGTCACTAATTATAATAAACTTCACCCTTGGAATTACTTCTATCACAATTACAATACATTCATCTGCATTGGCATTTTCTACTTTTCGATGGGAAACAATATAATTCCCAACATTTTTTAAATGATGTAATAATTCCTCTTGTGGTTATTTTTCCATAGATATCCTCATCTCTGTCCTTATGTGAATTCAGAGGCAATGAACATAAAAATTATTTACCATAAACATCGCAAACTAAAAACCTAATAAACAATTTTATACCGAATATAGAAATAAATTTAGTATTTCCAGTTTTTTCATGTTAATAGATAATTATTATTTTTAAATATATTTTTGAAACTGCTGGTTTTAGTAATTATTAAATTAAACGAACTAAAAAGTCTTAAAAATAAACAATTCTTAACCATACCATAACCCCAAAAAATGCAGATCTCCTGTCAACTTTCTTTGTTTTTTATTTATTTCATTATTTTCCTAGCGACGTCACAGGTGGTATGCGCCAACTGAACGAAATTGGAGCCGCTATCGATCATACCTTGTATTCTTTGTACCATGATGCGCAGTAGTGAACGCAACGTGTATCAGCAGCCAGACGGCGTGCATGCTGTTCCAGAGAGCATAATAAAAGATATATCAAAGAGCCACACGTCTTAAAATACTTGTTTTCCCGACGTTGCTAGCTCTCGTACTATTCGGGAATAGCAGATATGTGCAAACGGATTCAAAAATGAATAAGGAAGGAAGAGTCAGTATTTTGAAATTTTTAAAGAAATTCTGGCAGTGAGTTCTACTGTTCAGGCCCAATAAATATCGAACTGCTCTCTTTTGTAGTTTGAAAATACGATCAAATTTTGTTGCGCAGCAAGTACCCCAGAATGGAAGGGCATAACAAAGATGTAGCTCAAAAAGGGCATAATAGGCTATTGTAGAGGTTGATAAGTTAAGTTCCTTAGAAACTGATCTTAGCGCAAAACGGGCAGCGCTTAGTTTCTTTGATAAAGCTTCGATGTGCAAGTCCCATTTTAACGAGTTGTCTACAACAAGTCCTAAGAACTTCACAGAGTCCACGACGTCAATAGTGGTGTTATTAAGTACAAAAGGTTGTATAGTACTTTTATATGACAAAACTTTAGTTTTTGATAGGTTGACGCATAGGAGATTAGAATCGCACCAAGATTTAATGGTATGAACGTAAGTCACTGGATATAGTATTATATAGTGCCGTAACATCTTGGCCGCTCCAAGTGAAACTAGTATCGTCCGCAAAGAGGCAGATTTTACCGCTAATGTCTAGATTTGCAATGTCGTTGATAAACACCAGAAACAAAATAGGGCCAAGTACTGAACCCTGAGGTAGACCACATTCTATGGGCTTATAAGAAGACATAGACGTAACAATCCTCACAAGCTGCCTTCTGTTGCCAAGATATGACTTAAGCCATTCGAGCGGCACTCCCCTGAATCCATAGTATTGCAATTTGTTAATTTAGATATTATGATTTACACAGTCGAAAGCCTTAGAGAAATCATAGAAAATTGTAGCTGTAGAGTGATGGTTATTCAGGCTAGAGTATACATTATTAAAAAGGTCGAACATAGCGTCATTTGTGCAACTGTTACTTAGAAATCCAAATTGATGGGTAGTAAGTATTTTATATTTAAGGAGAAAAGATAGAAACCTTTTTTAACCAATCTTTCAATGATCTTAGATAATGTGGACAGGAGTGCAATTGGGCGATAGTTTGAAGCTTCTTCTTTATCTCCTCCTTTATGCAGAGGAATAATTACTGCTGTCTTATGTACTACAGTTCATCTGCTGGATCTGTGTCTACGAAAGGAATGCGGACAAAAAACATTTAAATATACAGCAATATATTTTATACGTCGACTTGACGAGTACGTCACCGCAAATCGCTCCGCCCACTCATTTTGTTGGCTACTTGCAAATTTGTCGAATTTTTATTGATGGGACGCGTCGTCTAATTTTTTACGAAAAACATCGAGAGAATATCGTTTCCCCTCTCACGGATACCCCGAAGCTACAGAACGGACAGACGTACTGTACTTGCTGGTCATTACAACGTACGTCTTGGCTCGAAATTTAAAAATATTCGACTTCTGGTTTACGAGATCCCCGTAATGTGCATTTTTATATGGAACACCGTGTGTATTTTTTAAATTTAACAAATACCTTCATTACAAGATTTCTCATAGTCGTCTATTCCTTTATCCAACCATTTCGCCGTATGTGGTCCCACATACTTAATAAATCCTATCCACATGCATAATGCGCCTAAGCCGTGGTAATAATAGTGCTCCAGAACATAGATTTCTTTGCTTATAAGGTAGGTTCCAAAAGTGAACAGAAAAGTGCCAAAGCCAGTAACGCCGGTTTTGGAAAAGAAGGTGTGCCACCATTCTACCGGTATAATTTTGAAAATAACCTGTATAAAACAAACTGCTATTAATTATGTTAATTAATAAACATAGGCCAGTAAGCGAGGATCAAAATAGGGTATTACCTCCGAATTCCTGACATCCGCACCGATTGTCGTGAAATTTTAACAGTGAATAGAGATATATACAGGGTGTTTCAAAACAAATGCGAAAAACTTCAGGGGCTGATTCCTTGTTCAAAATAAAGGGTAGTTTGCTTCATAAACGTTGGGTCGAAAGTCAACCATTAGGGAGATATCGCAGTACAAAGATGGCGGAAAAATAATGTTTTTATTTTTTATCTCGAAAACGAAAAGAGATAGACTAATGAAATTTTTTGGAAGCATTACTGTTATGAAAACACACTTTCTGGTAATTTTTTAACTTTTTTAAAATAAGTGAAAGGGGTTGAAATAAACTACCCCTATCATTCTTGTTAACGAAATTTAAAGAAAAATCTTATCAAACACATGCAAAAAAACTAATTTGGATAGTTTAGTTTGTTTAGAAACTTTTTTATCTCTTGTATTTTTTTGATAAAACTCACCGCTTTGAAATTAAAAAATAAAATGTAAAGCATTACATGTCAGGACAAAAAACATTTTCTGATAAAGAATCTAGTGGGCTGCTGTAATTTTTAGTTAATTTAAAATAAAGTCGGCCGCTGTAAGAACTTTTAGGATGCTTCCTAATATTATTTTTATTTGACATTACTCTACTGCAATACGTTAGCATACAAGATGATTATTATTATCGTTATTATCACTAGATTCTTAATCTAAAAATGTTTTTGTCCTTACATGTAATGCTTTACATTTTATTTTTAATTTCCAATCGGTGAGTTTATCAAAAAACACAAGAGGTAAAAAAGTTTCTAAACTAACTCATCCAAATTAAAGCATTTGCATGTATTTGATAAGATTTTTCTTTAAATTTCGTTAACAAGAATGATAAGGGTATTTATTTCAAATCCCCTTCCACTCATTTTAAAAAAGTAAAAAATTACCTGAAAGTGTGTTTTTCATAACAGTAATAACTTCCATAATATTTCATTAGTCTATCTCTTTTCGTTTTCAAGATAAAAAATAAAAAACATTATTTTTGCGCCATTTTGTACCGCGATATCTCCCTAATGGTTGACTTTGACCCAACGTTTATAAATAACTACTCTTTATTTAGGCAAGGAAACCCCTTAAAGTTTTTCGCATTTGAGAACACCCTGTATAAGAACCAAAAGTTACATGTAGCGATGTGTCATTTTCACCCTGGGGGTGAGTGCCTTACCTGCACCGGGGTAAAAATAAATCACTGCCATTGGCATTTTATTACAAAAATCAATAAAGAGAAGAATTCAAAGCAGAAAGGTTCTATTTATTTTTCAAAAAATTATTATTTTCCGAGTTATTTAGGATTAAAAATGTTGAGTTGTCATCTAAAAACAGCATATTAAAAACACAAATTGTCCCACCATCTTTAAAAAAACATTGTCTAAAACAGAATACTGGCAAAATTCTGAAGGAATTTAATTTTACAATAATTCGACAAATCAAAACGAAATCAAAAACGAAATCAAACCGTGAAATCACAACAAAAGCGTCTCTGAGTGACAGTTAAAATCAAATTTTATTGTCTGCAATTTTTTTATAAATAACTCGAAAATCTTGCGTTTTATCGCAAAACTCATATAAAGCAAAAATAAAACTTTTCGAATAACGAATCGATTCATTCTTTGTTGATTACCGTAGGTGTAGTAATATAGTCTATAAAATGAATAACTTTGAATTTTGACCGTTATTTTCACCAACATGGCAAATACAAAATCCCTCTGTCAAAAAAGTTACTGATATTCTTTAAATTGAGTGCCTGAACGAATCAGATATGTAACTCTTTTTACTTTCGTGAAATAGAAAAGGAAAATAATAAAACAAGTGACAGTTCTTCCTCTTCTTGCAAAAATCAACACAAAATGTCATAACTGACAAAAGTAAAATGTCATCAGCTTTTGACATTTCTAAATATTAGACCAATGCCATCTCAACAGCCACGAAGCGAGATTTATGACGTCACGCTAGTTAGATACTACGGATTAATAAATATGTTGTAGAATACATGGAAAACATAATTATTCCTCGTATTTTTGGTTTGTATTTTAAAAATAATATAGTTTACATAAAATATACATAATATACCGTTAATAAATACAATATAATATATACCTATTTATAGTAATAAATACTTTGGCAAATAAACTATGAACCATACAAATGCAGCAAATGCTTTACAATATACAAATAATGAATAGGTGGTACATAAGATAATGGGTAAAATGTAAAATATATTTTAAATTTTGGGGTTTGAAAATCGATCTAATTTAACAAAAAACATTCAATATCTATTAATAGTGATGTATTATTATTTGCATTCACAAAATTTATTTATATATTATAATGTTTATGCAATTAATAAACTAATATCGTACTTGTTAAAAGTTGATTACATATTTTTTTTAAATTATTATTCTTAACACACAAACCATCTACATTGACTATGGAGTAACGATTTCAGTCATATTGTAAAACATTTGCTGCATTTGTATGGTTCATAGTTTATCTGCCAAAGTATTTATTAAATATAAGCTCAGGCCGTTAATATAAATATATATATATATATATATATATATATATATATATATATATATATATATATATATATATATATATATATATATATATATATATATATATATATATATATATATATATATATATATATATATATATATATTGTATTTATTAACTGTATATTATGTATATTTCGTGTAAACTATATAATTTTTAAAATACAAACCAACAAATCGAGGAATAACTATGTTTTCCATGTATTCTACAACATAGTTATTAATCTGTAGTATCTAACTAGTGTGACGTCATAAATCTCGTTCCGAGGCTGTTCTATTAGAGACGGCATTGCGTCAGCATGGCCGCAAGTTGCTAACCTAATAAAATTAACACTAGAAAAGCCCGCGGGAACTGTCAAATTCAAAGTTATTCGTTTTACAGGGTAACAGACTATAGTTATAGTTATCACTCTAAACCTGATTTTTTATTTTTCAAAAACTAAAATGCAACTTTTACTTATAAATAATGGCGAAAGAACACATTTTTGAAGAAGTGCTTGAAAAGACCTTTTAAATGTCTTTTTTTTAAGGTTTTTCATGTTCGTAACTCAAAAACTCGCGGAGTTATGATAAAAATAAAAAGGTCAGCTCATTTTTTCGGAAAAAAATTAACAACAAAATCTATGACTAAAATTATAAAAATAAAAACTATCAATTTGTAGGAAATTACACGAGCTACAAATTAACCCCTATAGTTGAACAGTCTTGAACTTCCCATTTTCACGAGATTTTTGGGTTTTAAGGGCTCAAAGAAGGTGGTCCTTACAGGCAAGCCAAACGTAAAAAACGTAATATCTACGAAATAAAGAGACATACAGAAAAATTGAAAAAGAGCAAAAATATTGCAAAGAAGACCTTCAATTTTACTATGTTGCATTTTTTACGTACCTTCCTTAGTTTTTGAGATATGTCAAAAAAATTTACATTTTATAAAAAATAAACATTTTTCATTATTTTCGACTTTTTTCCAAATTTAGGCATTCTAAACCCCTCGAACTTGCAGAGTCCATGGTTAGTACCTAAATATAGCCAACTGTACAGGGTGGGACAAATTCGACGCTTTTAAATGGAAACACCCTTTTCTATTGGAGATAGACGAAAACTAATATCGGTGTCTGGAGCTCAATTTTTATCAAAAACATGATGGTAAAAACCGCACATCAATATCTGTTACCGTTTCGGAGTTACGGGGTGTTTTTCAAAAATGTGCATTTTTAACAAATCGCTGTAACTTTTTTGCTATGGAAAATTTTGTATTTCTATGAAAACATTTCCAAAGCACCTTTTGACAATAGAATTTAATGGTTTAAGTATAATTTTTTTAAAATTAATAATTAAAGTTATCAACAGAAAAATTGATTTTTATTAGGGGACACCCTCTATATTTTAATTAACGGAAAATAATTTAAATTATCTTTCAAAATATAGCACACTTGGTATTTTGTTATAATCCCCTTCAAATTTTTAAAAGTTCGCCATTTTCAACTAGTAGGCTTTGGACCCCTTATTGATGATATGCCCTTAATGGAACTCGAAAACATATTTCCAGCAACACGACGCAATGCCTCTGAACGCTGAAGTTATCAGCAAATTTTGCAGCCAATTTCAAATATAATTGAATAGCTGACTAAAGATCCCAACTGTTGGCCGTCGGGTGGCCTGACTTAGTGCTCATGGATCTAACCCTATGGATATATTTGAGGAAGAATAAAGGTTTTTATTCTTCCGTATAATCTAGACAAAATTAGAAATACTTAGCAGTTATGAGAGGGTATCTTCACCCCCACTGAGTTAATGAATTCCACGAAAAATGTTCAAAAACTGCCCGTCTGTCCATAGCTTTGAACGAAGACGGTCGATATGTCGAACACCTGTAGCAAAATCTCATGTCTTGGTTTTGCTATTTATTTTTTATTGTTATTAGATATATGTAGTTTAAATGTGTTGATGTTGGTTAAATATATTTTAAATTGTTATAAAATTCGGCATCTCGTAGCAAATATTATTTTCGTTTTAATTGATGCTCACAGCTAGAATTTTTACCTAGCCGGTGCCGTTCAAAGCCTACTTATGTATTTAAAGCGGGCGAATTTTATATACTCTATATCTCGAAGAGGAATCGAGCAAAATATCAAGTGTGTTATATTTTTTGGAAAGGTAATTTTAAATTCTTTAATAAATTAAAAATGCAGGGTGTCCCATATAAAAAATCAGAATTTTTCTGTTGATAATCTAAGTATTAATTTTAAAAAAAATTATATAAACAAATAAATTAAAAAAAAAAAAAAAATTTTGGAAATGTTTTCATAAAATACAAAATTTTCTAACAAAGTTACAACAGTGTTAAAATGCATGGCCTGAAAAACACCATGCCTCAAAACGGTAACAGACTATCGATATGCGGTTTTCACCATCATGTTTTGGCCATGAGCTCAGACACCGATAATAGTTTTGTCTATCTGAAGGGGTGTTTCCGTTAAAAACGATCGGGTAAACCCACCTATGCGCTTGATATCACTTAGTTTTTCCTTTTTAGGATTTTAGTAATAAATTTTGTTGTTAATTTTTTCCGAAATGATGAGGTGACCATTTAATTTTTATCATAACTCCGCGAGTTTTTGAGCTACGAACTTTTTTAAGAAAGCATTTAAAAGGTCTTTTCAAGCACTTTAAAATCGGTCATATTAATTTTCTTCGAAAAATGTGTTCTTTCGCCATTATTTTACGGTAAAAGGTTGGAATTTAGTTTTCGAAAAATAAAAAAATCACCTTTACAGAGTCATAACTCGGCTACTATTACACCTACGGTAATCAGCAAAAAATAAACCGTTTAGTTATTGCAAAAGCTTCATTTTTGCTTAATATGAGTTTTGCGATAAAACGCAAGGTTTTCGAGTTATTTATAAAAAAAATGGCAGAAAAATATGTCAGCGAAAACCGCATCTTGATATCCTCTTTCAAACCGAAGATATTAGCAAAATTATAATAAATACCAAAAAATAAGCCCTTAATTACCTTATTTTTTTTAACACGGTTACAGTAGCCCTCTTGATTATGACCATTCTAATAAAAAATAAGCTAGAAACGATTAGTTTATTCTAAAATCGACAATATACCAGAATACGATAATACCAGATGTATTAATATCTAATAACACAAGTTTACAAATTCGGGTCAACTTTTGGACCCGAGCAGATGAGAACGATTCTTAACGTTATTTGATGCCCTGAGCTCAGATCTTCAATCCGTTTGTCAAGATATTGGCTCTAGTTTTCGAGTTCGCAAATGGCAGTAGCACTGCGCTCTTATAACGGCCAAGGTAGTTGACGCACGGTCAGTTGAAGAGGTTGCATTAAACATCATTTGGATTTGTATTGTTATTGTGCTGCGGAACGTGTGAAAATGCAGAGAGAACGTTGCAAAGTCGATTCAAAGCATAACGATCATCATTATGTGAGAAAGGTGTGGCCGAGTCGTACCCACTATGAGCCAGGACAATAAAATATGTCCACTGTACCACTTGTAAACCCACAGGACCTTTTACTGCCACCTCTTCACAGAAAACTTGGCCTTATTAAGAACTTTGACAAAACGCTCAATCGCGAAGGACCGGCTTTCCAGTATACTCTGTTGTTTTTCTCAGGTAAGATTTCGACAGACGATGACAGAAGAAAAGCAGATGACGTCCAATACCAATCTATTTATTTTACTAAAAAAAGTTTCTAATCATTTTTAACCAGAGATATGGAAGTGGGAGAATGAGCTTCGACGAGTGCGCATCCAAATTTTTGTCGACGGCAAGATGGCAGACATCTTCCAGGTCTCGCTGTCACTTCCCCTCTTTAATTGACATCTGTTTGTTTTGTTTTTTTTTCGTTTGTGTTGTTATCTAGTTAAAATTGCTTTATTATCTCAATTATTCAAAACTTCAAATTCAAAAACGCTTGTTGTATATTGTCATAGTCACTCTAAGAAAGCTAATACGCCGGGAAAAATGATTAGTTTTCATGTGTAAGTTTATACAACATAATCGTGTTTACAGATGATCCAAATGTAATCCATGTTTATTTTTAGATACTTGGAATCAATGTTCGTGCTTCTGTAAAACAGTGCACTCTTATAGTGTCCATGAAAGCACAAGTTCAAGTGTACCAGAAATATGTCAAATAAAAAATTGGTCCTTACTTGACAAGAGGATTATTTGGAGGAAAAGGAAACATAAGATAGGGTATTTAATCGAACAGCGAAAATTTAACATTTTTATTGTAAAAAGTTTGTTGTAGGTAGTTGTAGTTTTGTGCTAAATATTTCCAACATTAACAGCAGCAACCCAGTGTTCATAGTGTCAAGAGGAGGAGAATTAAGTTAATTAGATTTATGCATAGTTACAGGTATGAAGGCTTTTCAAACATAGTATCAAGTTCTATAGTAAACATTTTTAGTATTCCTATTTTTACAGTTGTAAAAACAAGGAACATTTGACTGAAAAAATGGCAAGTTTTATATAGGAAGAAAGGGTATTATGCCAATAAGAAAATTAGGTCTGTAGGCAGAAGTTTCTTATTTAAAACTGTTATGGGGCATATATTAATTTTGTATCTGAGCCACAAGTCACTGAGAAAAATCATATAATATTCATTGTTAACGAGATGATATTTAAAGTGTTAAAAATGAGACTATTAGTCATGAAGCTTACAATGTTACTTTGTTTCAATATTACACTTTTATTCTTGTGAAATCTATGATGAAGTTCAAAAATGACCTTAAATTGTGAGCCAGGATTTATAGCAAAGGTATTTGATGCAATGAAACTTAATCGGTATCTTCCAGTATGTATTTTAGTAAGGGTATTGTCAATCCCATGTTTTAAATAGATAAAATACGGGCCAAAGTTGACAATATTACAGTTGAGAAGAAACTATTTTATCTTAAAAAAAAAAGTGCCAAAATTCTGAGATCATATATTCTAATTTTCTTAATAATAAATTAGGTATATGTATGTTGTATATACAGAATTTTGTTATGGACAAATAAGGATCGACAAGCTTCTTTGTTTAAAAATAAATGATTTTTTCTAGTATTACGACAAACCATAATGTGTTTTACAAACTTACCGGTAACAGTTTTTTTTTTATAATAAAATATTTAGGAATAATTTGGGTTGTTTTATCAATATATTAATGACTTGAATTTTTTTTTATTTTTATTTCGAATTTGTAATAAAATAATTTAAAATATAAAATTGATCTATTACAAGATTGAGTTCTTATTGTCGACAAAACCAGGATAAATACTAATAATAATACCCATAAAAAAATCAATGATGTTTATGTATTATGAAAATATTTGTTAGCGGACATGTTATGTAACAGTTTTGAAACACAATTTGAAGGGACGAATAAAAAAAAATAAACAAAAACATATTTTTCTAGGTTTATATTAAAAAATACAATTTTTTTATTTATATAATCAAAAATAATTATGAACAAATGTTTTTATGAATATACAACAAACAAAAAATGTAAAAAAAAAAAAAAAAAAAAAAAAAAAAAATTTCAAATTTGAAACAACGTAATTCAGTACAAGTAAAACATGAAATATTGTAAATACTTATTTAATATCATTTCGAGTGTTTAACGACTAAGAAAAGGTCATGTGTCCGTAGCGTCTTTTGCCAGAATATTCGTATATTTGGTGTATTATATACCAATATTGTACGCAGTTTGAAACTGATAATTAAATAAATCATATTAATGTTAATTAACCATAATAAATGATAGAATTTCACTAATTTAATTGCCCCAGTATGGTTGAAAACAGCAAATTGATATTTGATTACTTATAGATTACCACCTATATACAAAATGACAGGAAGACCTGGAATATGGCGCCGAACTTGATTAGACCTTCTGCGCATGTTGACGCTCATTTTCTATCCCTTCTATTTCTCTGTTTTTAACTTAACTATGGATGGGTTTAAATATAAATCCGTCATGCGTCGTCTCTTGTTGTTTTTAACCAGTTTTATTGGTTTATTTCAAAAATGACAGATCGTATTTCAATTTTATTGGTTTGACGGAACGATAAACGACAAACGGACAAATCGCCATTTCCGCCTTTAGATTTTTGATCCTTGTCAAAGTCTTGCCAAATTAGAGGATTGCGTGTTGTGTCAACTGTTGTCAGTTTTGTCAAATACCCTACATTTTGGAAGATGATGCATTTTGATTCGTGTTATTACGTGTGTTTTGTGTCTTTTGAAGTCAATTGGAGGAAAAATCGAGTGTAACTGTAGACCCAGAGCACAGTTTATGGTTAATACACGCTGCCCAGGCAAAAAGTCTTATACACCAATAAAGTTACCATCATTAAAGCACGGCACATAAAACAATCGGCACGCCAACTCTACTCAGATTCTATTGTTTAAAATTTCTATAAAATTTGACCTTGTCGGCGCCATGATGGTTTCCTAGTCAGGGCCGGATTAAAACGTATTAAAAAATTTCTCCGAAAATACGACAGGGTCGTGACAAAAAAAATACTGTAATTGACTGAAACTGAATTTTATTTACAATACTTTTGTCCAAACAAATGGATCGTTAACCGCGCATACTTCTCGAAAAGTAAAAATGAAAAAATCAGTTAAATATTTCACTGTAGGGAATAGACAATTAAAATTAAAACATGCAACTAACAAAAACATGCCAGAGTTACAAACAAGAATTAAAAAAATACCAATAAAATATTTATTGAACAATATGAAGCTACGTACAAATTATGCCTATCAATGGGCGTAGCAAATTTATTAATATTCAATTTACAAATTAAAAAAAAAAAAAAATTTTTTTTGAAAACTTTTTTTTTTTTTCGATCATTTGGTACAAAGTAGGTACCGCATTGTATTTTATACGGTTACAAGTGAATTGGTAAACATTTTAAAATACTTAACTTAAATTCAAAGTGAACAGAACACAACCTGTACTTGTGGGCCTCATTTTTATCTTCAATCAAGTCTTCTCCATTAGCTGCAATTGCCCATGTTCTTGCCCTAAAAATGTATTGTTAACTTATTTTCGATATACTCATTTTATTAATTTTTATAATTATATTTAAATGAATAATATAGTGATTTTTAAATTTAATTTTTAATGTCTAGATTCTAGATACAACATTAAATTTTATTTTGCCAAATATTTTTACATTAAATCTTACTAATATTAAAGTTTGTTAAGATTTTTAATTAGATCTTCATATTGGCTGAATGTCTATGTATACTACTCTTTTTTTCACAACTAAAATATGTTAAATAATTAATCACATATACATACCTAATAGGATCTCTAGGAAACAGAAAGAAACTTTTATTGAACAACAAAAATAAACTACTAAAACAAATTATATTACATAATAATAATAATAGCTCCGTATATAGCGTTTGACGCCTTGAGAGTAGCAAAGGTACAACTTGCCATACTAGAGCCGTTCGGTATACAAAGGAAAGTAATGTGGCTAGCACTGCGCTTCAACCGCCTATTATTACCTCAGGATTGTGAATCCCAAGTACTCATTTAAGGCTGTGTCGACCTAGGTACCCAAACTATTTTTATTTTAATAAAAATTGTCGGCTGATGAAATGCCGGGTGGTAGGTTCAGGCACTAGCGAGATTGGTAGACAGGCCTGTACCTCTACGCCACCGGGCACTGTATTCACCGGGCATTATAAGGGTTTAATAAATAACAAGTTATTTATTAATAATAAAAACAAAAATAAACAACAAATATATCACTCAAGAAGAAATCAAAATAAATTAAGCCGCACGCTACTGACTCGAATCTGCCGTAACTGTGTGTTGTCGCTGAAAAAACTACGACACTGGTTACTTTCTGTTGATGGAAACGCAAATGGCGGCGTGCGCGAGGATATGCGCGTAGCGTTCCCGCCAAAGCGAGTCGGCCTGCCGTGTGATTTATATGCCGTGATTAAAGTTCGTATACCTACCATCTCGTCGTAGACAAGTGCATCTCGAATATGGTAGAAGGACCATACTAAACACATACTAAAAACTGGAGTAGCTGTAAAATATCGACATCACACGATACGTAAATAATGGATTTTAGTAATGCCAAAGGTACTGGTTTAAAAAATTAGATTAAAGTTAAATTAATCAGCCTTTAAGGTACCTATAAAATTTGCTAAGTGTTATTAATAATAAAATTGTTTGTTTTTATTTATGTTGTTTATTTATTCCTGCGGAATATTACTAATTTGTATTTGTACGTAAGTTATATTGATAAATATAATCATAAATGCTGGAAGTTTCATAAAGCTTGAAAGTAGAAATAGTTCTTTTTTATCTTTTTCTTGAAAACATGTCTTGTTCTTGTTTGTTTTGTATTAACACATACTGTTTTTATTAGAATTAAATAACTCGATTACATTTTTTCAGTTTTATACAGTTTTTTTCACAATATTTTGAAGTAATCACTTGTCAGTCAAATTTTAAATACTTAACCTTTCCTGCCCGTTCCAGTTGTGCCAACTTATTTCTTTGTAAAAATAAAATATAAATTTTTTTAAATATTGTAAATAATCGAAAATTTTTGAGAACCGCCGGCAAAAATCGACAATTTGTTGCAAAATTACCACAAGATTGGAGCTCGAATGTCTCTCAAGATACATTTTCTGCATTCACATCTTGATTTTTTTCCACAAAACTTGGGCGACACGAGCGACGAGCAAGGAGAGCGGCTACACCAAGATATAGCAAAAATCGATAGGCGATACCAAGGATTTTGGGACGAAGGCATGATGAGCGATTACTGTTGGACCCATAGACTTAAAATAAAATATAGACTGAGCATCTCATTCATAAATAGCTGGAACATGCGGTCAGACACTGTCTTGTTATTGTTGTGTTATTGTTTTAGGTTATAACGAGTGCGACACGAGCGATAGATAGGTTGTCTCTGTCGTAACGGTCGTTCCCTGACGACTCTGCCAGAAACACAACACTGTCTTTCGTTTCTCCATTTTCTGGAACTCTCAAATTTATATTGGGTGTTTTTTATTTTAATGAAGCTATAATTAATTAAAAATATATCGTATTTAAACTATTTTATATTTTATTAAAGAATAGTTTTTAAATAAAAGTTGAAACGTCTTAGAGTCCAAAAGGATAACATGTAAATACGTTATAGAAGAAATTTTATAATCGAAATTATGTAATCTGAAATTAATAATAAATTATTAATTTAGTCAAACATTTACAACCCCTAATATTAATCAAACAGGATCTATTCCACAGATATAATAGAATCTGCGACAGGGAGAGAAAAATGATTAGTATGCATTTTTCTGATTTAAGTGATAATATTATATAAAATTAGAAAACATAAATCTGTTCCATTAAAGCAAGGAAGATGATAGGAAGTGGATAAAATGGAAACTACATTTATTTAACACGATACTGTCTTTATTATACCGGGTGCGTCCAAAAAGTAGCTGACCCCTACAACTTTTTTTATATTTTCAAATAAAAAAAACAAGATTTAGCATGTTAGTATATGACATAAATTAAGGATCTGATTGACATAATTGTTTTCTGTCACTTCCTGTTTCACCAGCGACTATAACTTTTAATTTTTAAACGGCACCCATAAATTAATATTCTTTTATTCGATAGAAAATGACACTCTGAATAGAATGACATATCATATGTCAACTTTGACATTTCCGCCTGTTGTTGTAATTATGCCCGCGCGGTTCATAACGACAATTTGACTCAGAATACCATTAATGAGTGACATCAATGCTGTATTATGGTATCAATATATTCATAAAAAAATGCTTTTTCCAAATATGCTAATGAGTCACCCTTGTTTCATTTGAAAAAATTGACATATGTATGATTTTTTAATCATACATATGTCGATATAATACGATTTGTATATCTTTTAACCGGCCTAGACAAGACACGAAACCTATTAGACGATCAAAACTATTTTTCCAAGGCTCCTTGATTAAAACTTAGTGTTTTTAATAACACCATGGCACCCTGGATTGAAATTTAAAATAGGATATGTTTTTAAGCGACAATGTCAAAACATATGATATGTCATTCTATTCAGAAGTGTCATTTTTATCGAATAAAGTAGCAATATACCGAAGGTGTCTTTAAAATCAAAAGATGTAATCATTTCGGTGAAACAGGAAGAGACCAAAAACAATTGAATACGTCAATAAAATCCTAATTTATGTCATATACCTACTAACATACAAATCTGTTTTTTATCTGAGAAAAAAATAAGATTATAGGGTGAGCCACTTTTGAGACGACCCGGTATATTAAAATATTCATAATGTAATATCATTTTAAAATTACTGTATGTTATTTTAGATTCTGAAGATAATTTTAGAATAAACCGGAATATATTTTAATAAAACATTATTAATTATTAACAGGGTTATAATTATGATTTTAATTACAATATTAGTAAGTAAATAATGTAATGTAAGAGAAAAAATTCAGATTTTACATTTTACTAAATATTATCTAAATAAGCTACAACAACGCCACTGATTCCTAATGGGTAAATTGAGTTGCCTACCGGTCAAAAGTCGGTTCAAGACTTAAATGGATTATTTGCAGTCAAATTTCTTCACCAAATTTGGCAATGGCGAACCATATTTTATATTTTTGAACAGAAAAAGTCAATAAAATAAACACTTGAGGACTACAAGCTAAGAAGAAATGCGTTAATACGGCCGGGGAGATAGCGGCAGCAAAGCTTTACCGCACACGTGCGAGACGTACTACAAGGTAATAAATGAATGAACAGGCTCCCTCGCCTCTAATCAGTGTTGTCATATTGTAAGAACTTATCCTTATTAAACAGTATCCCACTTATAATTTAGTAGTATAAGGACTCTTTAATACATCTATGGAATATTAAAGCCTACTTTATTAAACTGTAGTATTAATATCTCAATATATGTATAACAAGAAAAAAAAATATTGATAATATTAAAGACGTGATAACATAGGCTGGATGAGGAAGGCTCCGTTTGTTTATTGCCCAATGTGTACAGATTGTTTGACTGCGTTTAGATGTAAATAGTATAGTCTATATATTTTATTTTAAGTCTATGGGTGGACCTAATCAAACAAGAGCGATCCCAAACAGTATAAAATTCAGTTAACTCTATTTGTTTCAGTTATATCGTTTAATTCAATAAATGACCATTAATAATGAATTTATTGAATATTTCGAAAACTAGAACCAATCTTAAAAAATGGACTGCTGATTTGGATTCAGCTCCAAAAATTATCTTAGAAATTGCTTTTAGTTGCTCAGGTCCAAAACCGTGTATACTTGTGTAATTAAGATATCAATGACAGTGAATAAAAAACGACGCCTCAGTGAAGTCATGGTAGGCTTTGGAAAAAAGATGCTTTTGACGTATTAGTATAAACGTCAAAGAGTTATTCAATCAACATTTTGATAGTCTTAACAGCGTTTCTTCTCTGTTGAAGAAAGACATTTTTAGAAAAGCAATTAAAAGATAAAAAACGCTGCTGAGACTATCAAATTGTTGATATAATAATATTTTGAGTTTAAACTATCTCTTTAAAAGCAACTTTTTTCCAAAGCCTACCGGGGTCATTTCTTAGTCACTCTCATTGATATCTTAATTAGGTATTAGATATTAATACACCTGTATTATGGTATTTTGGTACATTATCGATTTTTTGAATGAAATAATCTTTTCTATCTTATTTTGTATTAGTATGGTCATAATAAAGAAGGCTAGTGTGTTAGAAGGGCTTATTTTTTCGTATTTATTATAATTTTGCTAATAACTTTGGTTTGAGAAAAGATATCAAGATGCGGTTTTCGCTGAATTTTTAAACTTTTATTACTCTTTATTATCAGCTAAAATTACGTATACTATCGCATTTAACTTTTTCGAAAAAACGCGTAATGTTTGTTAAATTGTAAGACGGCGCCCCCTAGCGTCTACGTTGAAAAGCTTATTTTTATTGTTTATATGGTATAATATAGAGTAAGAAACCCTCTTTTAAACGAGCCCTCACTTGTTGGATTCCGATCAACCAGTCCGGAGTTATTAATATTTAAATAAAAACAGATCTAACCTTCCCCCACCACTTTAATTTAACTGAGAGGAAATGGTTCCAACAAAAAATATGCAAAAATTATTGAAGATTATGAATCTATTATTTATAGTAGGTATCCGTTATTTCGGCAAAATTGTGTAAAAACTCCTTTTTCTTATTTTTAATAGCAGTTGCGCCCTCTTGGCCGCTCTACAAACTTGAAAATAATTTCCAGCAATTTCTCATGCTCTCTTTAGTTATAAATATTTTTTTCCGCAAACTCTACGACTAATATTTTCCGGGATACAGCCGAGAGCTATTCTTAGTGGGACACTCTGTACATGCGCGTAGTCAGAAATATAGAAGAGACGTCAGAATCGATCGTTTTTTAAGCAAAGAAAAAATCGATATAAAAAACTATAAGTTGGCCGGCTTGTACTGAATAGGCTGTGGTTATATTACAAGCACTTTATTATTATAGTATAGAGACGTCCATCAAATTATATAAAGTTTGGCCCCCCTATACATATAGATAGTTTTTGATTTATTATATAAAATATTAATTAGTTAATTTAAAAGAAAACTTACTTTTCCTGGTTCTTGTCTGATAGGTCTGTTTATCATTAGTGCTCCAGTATTATTACCACCACCACCTCCAGATGGTTGTTTTTCAATTTTCTTATTTTCAATTACCAAGTTTTCTTTCACCTCGATTGTCGGCGGATTAATAGTGGTGACAGTAGTACACGTACCTGGCTCTAACAGTTTCCCTTGCAGTTGATCAAAATTATACGTTTCCCAATTTATACATTCTCGTTCCTTGTTTATTGGTATCTGTTCCAAATGTATGGAAACGTTCTTGCCAAGACGGATCTTGTTCAAAGGCGCATTAAATAGCGTTCTGCATTCTTTGGATAAATTACTCTGGAGGACGGCCTCTTTTCCTTTTTCTATGAAAACTTGCCTTAATACTTTGTCCTCAAATTCGGAACATTGGTCGTAATTTTCAGTTATTACTTCAGTGGATTTTAGGAGATCGGCTTTGTCTTTTTTCTTATCACTGCAATAAAAGTTGATTAAACTTGATCGGACGTATGGATTTCTCGAAATATATTTTTGACTCGACAGCATAATTAGATTGATTTATATTGATTGACAGTTATTGCTAATTTATTTCAAAAAACCTTTCAAAACGGCAATCGGCTAATTTAAATTGTGGTCTTCCATTGCACGTGCGCTACTGTGGTTGTGGTCGGCATTGCCAGATCAAATTTTGCAAATTTCTTAAATCTGTGATTAATTAATAATAATAATTCTTTTGTTGACACAAAAATAACTAACTTTAATGCCATATTATCAATAATGTCAGTAATTAGAACAATAATTCGTAATAGTTAGTTAAAAATTTAGTTTATTAGTGATGGGTTGTTATTTAACTATCTGTTATTTTATAACAATTATTTAGAAATAACATAACGCAACCGTTACTGCTTCTAAAAAATAACAGATATAAAATAACGACACGTAGAGATCGGCCGCTCGTGAAACGAAAAACGAAGTCGGCGCTCTGCACCGCCCCGAAATTCTATGCTGCTCGAAGCAATTCCAAAAAACAACTAGTATGGATGGAAAACCTGTTATTTCGTCAACCATCGATACAGGCGGCGAGACAACGGACAACGGAGTGGGGAATGCGCTACGGCGAACGTAGCTGCTTCGGTCGATCCCGTCGACGGTCGTATTGCGCTTATAACAGCTTAAAAATAATAGGATATAAAAGAAGCAGGTTTTTTGAAACAGTTGCGGGCATAACGCCTGGCGGTCGAGATAACAGGAGTGGGAAAGGAAGGCTGCTGCATCGGTCGATTGTCGATGGAAGTTCGAAACAGGTTGGAGAATAACGCATCAGTTGTTTTAGATATATTGTTTTTCAACCTGTTACGAGCATAACGGGCGGAGGTCGAGATATTATGGCGCTGTATGTTTCAGTACGTTATTAAGTTTCAATATTTAGGTATTTATTTATTCTGAAAAATTTTCAGAATAATATTTTAAGATTTTTTAAAAATGTATACAGGGTGTTTTGAAAAATCTGGTCATTGATTAATCACGATCCTGCTTAAAGCCCTTGACGTAAAAAGCTGATTTTTGGAAAACGGATTGACTTTAGGGTGTAGAGGTTCGATAAGAAGGGATTTTTCGAAACTCGAATTCAAAGGGGGTGAAACCACCCTCAAATATTAGAATATTTTTTATTTAAAAACCGGTGAGTTTTCCGGAAAAACTCTTAAACACGTATATTTTATTTCGTTGTTTTACATATTTTAAGATTTTTTAAAAATATATACAGGGTGTTTCATAAAATGTGACCATTGAGTAATCACGATTCTGCTTAAACTGCTTGACGTTTAAAGCTGATTTTTGGCAAACGGATTGACTGTGGGGTTGAGGTTCGATAAGGAGGGGTTTCTCGAATCTTAAATTCCAAGAGGGTGAAAACGCCCCTCAAATATTACAATATTTGTTATTTAAAAAACGGTTAGTCTTTCGGGAAAACGCTTGGACACGCATAATTTATTTTGTTTTTTTACATATTTTGAAATTTTTTAAAAAATAATACAGGGTGTTCCAAAAAGTTGAGTAATTGATTAACCACGATTCTGCTTAAACTGCTCGACGTTTAAAGCTTATTTTTGGCAAATGTGAGAAAATTTTATCCAGTTTGTATGTCAATAGAAATTCTTGCTTTGCTTTATCATCACCATTACAAATTATTAATTCGACGCGAACGAAGTCGCGGGTACACGCTAGTTTAAGTGTAAAATTAATTCGAACTCTAGTGTATAGTTGGTTTACTTATGAAGAATATACTACACATTTTCTTATATTGCTATTTTTTGACCACAAATGGTAAAATTATAACTAAGAGCTTCTTGCCCGTCGAGTGAGATGCACCCTGTACACTGCTACGCAATTCAGGATCTACGCCGATCGAGGGGCAAGGCGTAGGTAGATCGGAATGTATACGTATAGACGAGTGGCGGAATTTTGGCTTTTTTATATCGCAATTTGTAAACAGCGCTTATTTGTAAACAACGACCGTTTTTAGAGAGGTATTTTAGATAACAATCGATATTTAGAAATTTTTAGACACCCTGGAAATACTACCACCGAGCATGTCATTGTAGCAACTTGCAACTGCGTTAATACGCCTGGCGGCGACCGCTTCATACTCTTTCAGATATTTAGCAATAAAATAAAGAAACCTGTTATTTTTAAGCTGTTATTTTAAGCTGTTTTTTATAAATAACTATAATAGTTTCAACTGTTATCTAAAAAATAACAGTTTTGCCCATCACTATAGTTTATACATATCTCAAATAAATTAAAGAAACAACTTTTAATATTATTATTAATGAATATCGTTTAGAAGCTTTTTTCTTCCAATACAATTACAGATTCCAAATTTGAAAATTTCAAATTAAATTTTCATTAAATCTTGTATAAAAATATGTTTTCTAAAGTTTATTTGTTTCTACAAATTTTCCTCAGCATCACTTTTCTATAAAAACTCAGACTCTTTCCAAAAATTCGCTTGACCTGGCAACTATGGTTTTAGTTGACAGGCGGAAGCTAACCTAGAAAAATTTGTTGATTTTTCTGTTTACTTTTGGCGGAATACGATATTTGAAATCTAATTTAATCCTTTTCCATTTTGTGATATTAATCTTTAAAAATGGATATTACTTTATACAACGATATTGTTACTGTTATCAGACATTTTAGTGGACTTACAAGAAACTGTGCAAAGAAACTACAAGAAACATTCCCTAAGTATTGAACTATATTTTATATTTTAGTACTGTAACAAACCAAAATTTTTATTTTTAGTCTTAACACAAACACTTTATATAGCATTTTAAGTGTGGAGTATCAACGCCGAATGAAAAGTAATTACGGCAAAAGTCAAAATAATCGAAATCGATATTGGGACTTGTTTCGTAAAGGTGTAGAGAATCAAGAAAGACCCGGTATTTTAGTCAAATTGTCGGAGCTTTTTGATATTGCTCCTTGTTTAATGGCTAAACTGATTTTACAGAAATATTTCGATGACCAGGAAACAGAGAAAACTCAACAGGATAAAAAGGAGGCTCGGGAGGCTCAAATAAATGTAAACAAATATTTAAAAAACACTTATATGATCCCTGATTCTGATTTAGCATATGAGGTATTTCTGGTAAGTTATTATTAGGTTCATATGTATGTTGTTTTCCATTTTAAACGTATTCCTTTTTGTTTTAGTGTACTGTGTTTGATAATCTCTATAGCCCATTAGCAGATGCTATGAAAATGTAAGTCTCTTTTGAAAAAATATAATGGATATACTGTATTATTCTTTTTTTATTAGGTCATTAGGACAACAGTACGAAATTCGTCTTCATAAGGATGCTATGGCATTGGGCTTAACTTTTCGTGATGAGGAATACCTGAGAAAATTTGGGTACGACAAAACACCAGATTTAAAGTTAGAGGTTCCTGTAGCTATCGATGGTTTTGTGATTAATTGGATAGAAAGTAAAGCTTTGTTTGCTGATGAAGAACTGCACAGAGATTATACTAAGAACCAGTATTTAAGCTATTGGAACAGGTAATAATTGGTATAACATTAATAAATTTATTAAAGGTTGTATCGCTATTTTATCTTGACATTTTGGTGAAGGAACTTTTTAAAAAAATTATTCAAAAAAAAAATATATTTTTAGGTTTGGACCTGGATTAGTTATTTACTGGTTTGGTTATTTGAAAAAAATTACAGAATCGTCGGACAAAAGATTTATAGTTAGAGATCATTTACCCTCTCATATTAAAAAGTTAGATATCAGTAAAGCTTCAATAGAGTTAGCAAATGGGCTGAAATAAATTGTAATGATGTTATTCCTATGTTACTCATAGGAAGATTTAATAACTTTATATAATTCTAATCAATATATAGCTTTATATGTTAAATAGTTTGAGGCTAATTCTATAGAGCTTTAAGAATGCAAATATCTTATACACTCAGATGCAAAAAAACGCTACGGAGAATTTTTTGCTCAAATTTTAAGTGTTATATTTTTGTTATTTTAGCCCTATTTTCATAATTTTTTTAGCAAGTGTATAATAATTATATCAACTTAAATTCGTAAACTCAGTTTTTTATAAACTTTAGTAGGTATTTGGCATATTATACAGCATTAATTGAGTGGTTGTTTTTTTACCTTAACTTTAAAACACCCTATGCAATAATTTCGTGTGTAAATTTTCCGATAATATAATTTTAAAGTCTGAACGATGTCTCCTGAGCATTTTGTTTTTTGGATCATGTCAATACATGCCTTGGTAAATTTTTAAGAACAAAATGAACTTGCCATCAACAATTTGCAATTTTTTTAATTATCATTTTTTTTAAGTTATTTTTTAGTATGACAAGGCGGCTTTGGTGATTATTGTGTACTATATAATACAATATACAGGGTTGTTCACCACATACGACACGGAGTATTGTAGCTAAACGATTAGATTTTTACAAATTGTAAGTTTTGGGTTTTTTGAAGGACCATTAGAGCTACAATTTAAATATATTTTTACAAGATACAGAGTGTCCCAAATAAATAAAAATATCAAAATTGCATTTTTTTAAATGGAACACCCTGTATATTATTGCATTTTTAGTTTCTACGATTAAAATAAAGGTAAATTTGATTAAGGTTTATTACACTTAAACCTTACCGTTTTTGAAATATTTTCAATTTTGCGAAATTGCAGTATAAATTTTAAGGCTTCATTTCTCCGAGGATATCAAAGTTTTTAATACTAAATATTTACTGAAGTTTATTTATTGATCAGTTATTGTGTTGCAATAATAAAAATTATACTACCTTATACAGAGTGTCTAAAAAAATATTTTATTTTAAATAATTACTAGCTTTAAACGGCAATAACTTATTTAATTAACACCCTGTATATTTTATGAGAATCAGATGCACAATTTAATTGTCTATCAAATTGTATTATACCACTTCTTACCTATTCCTTCAAGTTTTCGTAGAAAATGCATTTTCTTATAATTTAGACCTCATTTATCAATATACTCATGGAATATTGACATTTTAGATTGTTTTTAAAACAACAAATGTACAAAATGTACAGGCTAGTAATATTATCGTTTTTAGAAAAACGATAATATTACTAGCCCATTTGTATGCAAAAAGAAATGATTTAAATCTTTATAAAAGATATATATATATATACCAGTAATTAAATATACCACCAGTATTTCCGCCCAAATACTAATTAACTACATACTTAATTGTGTTCGTTAATAAATTATTCTAAATAAATGTGGATTTGAATCAGAAATCAATATAATAATAAGTTATGAAAATGAACGTCTCTGTTGTTATAAATAAGCATTTGTCAAAAAATTAAATATCATTGTTAAGGTGTTACTTTTTACCACACTGTTTAATACACATACATAATTCAGTTTTTTAGTATTTGTAGCAATTATTACTAATCAACGCAAACAGTCAATTAATGTAGTTTGAATACTGGAATCATATTAATTGGTTCTCTTTAACAAATATTTAAACAGTTTTTTTTATTTTTTAATGAAATAAACGAACTATATCGACAATATTAGTATCTGTACTCTTTAAAAATTTGGTATATCTTTAAAAATAATCTAAAATGTCAGTATATAAATGAGTTCTAAATTACAAGAAAATGCATTTTCTACGGAAACTTGAAGAGATAGGTAAAAAATGGTATAATACAATTTGATAGACAATTAAATTGTGCATCTGATTCTCATAAAATATACAGGGTGTTACATTTAAATTAAACAAGTTATTGCCGTTTAAAGCTAGTAATTATTTAAAATAAATTTTTAGACACTCTGTTTAAGGTAGTAAAGTTTTTATTATTGCAACACAATAACTGATCAATAAATAAACTTCAGTAAATATTTAGTATTAAAAACTTTGATACCCTCGGAAAAATGAAGCTTTAAAATTTATACTGCAATTTCACAAAATTGAAAATATTTCAAAAACGGTAAGGTTTAAGTGTAATAAACCATAATAAAATTTACTTTTATTTTAATCGTACAAACTAAAAATGTAATAATATATAGGGTGTTCCATTTAAAAAAATACAACTTTGATATTTTTTATTTATTTGGGACACTCTGTATCTTGTAAAAATATTTTTAAATTGTAACTCTAATAGTCCTTCAAGGAACCCAAAACTTACAATTTGTAAAAATCTAGTCGTTTAGCTACAATACTCCGTGTCGTATGTGGTGAACAACCCTGTATAATTATATGCAGCTTAGTAAAAAAATTATGAAAATAGGGCTAAAAATAACAAAAATACATATAACACTTTAAATTTGATCAAAAATTTCTCCGTTGCGTTTTTTTGCATCTGAGTGTAGAAATGTAATAAAATTGTATTTTGATACAGGACAAGATTTTTTTGAGGATATAATTGCATATTACAATTATATTCTATATTACGTAGAATATGGTTAAATTTTATTTTTGACGAATTTTTCGCATATTTTTCATAAATTTGCTTAGTGTGCTTTAAATAGAATGTAGCTTTAAAGTATATGAATTTGAACTTCTAAATTTGTAATTTAAAATTTGTGGTTTTATCTGTGTTATTAAATCTTAATAAAGATATAATTGAATTTGAGTAGATATGTTTCTCTATTATTAACCTTTAATAAATATGATATACGATAGATATAATATATTTAATTCAAGTTAAAAATCACAGATAATTTACACATGTCTGAACAAACAAAACAAAAATAGTATCTCTGATAGTAGTAATAATCTGCTAATAATTGCATAACTAAAATTTCATAACTACTTGATGTATCTATGTATAGATAGATATGTATACATATCTTGATGTATATATGATAATAACTCCGGACTGGATGATCAGAATCCAACAAACGAGGGCTCGTTTAAAAAAGCGTTTCTTACTTTATAATAGAGAACAACGGCATACGGTCGAATCGGCCTACAAACACGTAAACGTTTACGTACGCATGCGCATTTCTTATATTTTTTATACACGTAAAAGATTCTTTACGTCTACGTATACGTGCCAGCAGCGGCCGATTCGACCGTATGCCGTTGTTCTCTAATATTATATCATAATAAGAATAATAAGGTTTTGAACGTAGACGCTAGGGGGCGCTTTCAGACAATGTAACAAACATAGCGCGTTTTTTCAAAAAAATTAAATAAGATAGTATGTGTTATTTTAGCTGGTAATAAAGAGTAGTAAAAGCTTAAAAAGTCAGCGAAAACCGCATCTTGATATTGTTGCGAGCCGGTGTGGACTCGACCTAACCTCACAATATGGCCCGCCCTCGGATGACCTTAACATCGCATAGACACCGCAATGATTCATTCGTTCGAGAAGAATCGAGACCCACTAGAATGGACGCGTACATACGAGAACATTCGAAAACCTTCTCTATGCGCCTAACGATCTTTGGACTATTCTAGATTTCTTTTACCTGTCGGTATAAAAGCCGGCGGCAGTGGCCTAGAGAGGGCAGTTATAAATATACAGTTGACGCGCTAAAATTCAAAATAAATTCTTAGTTATAAATCGTTTGTAAATAGTTCTTTTATCGTTATTATTTTTGTTCATTAGTGTTAAATAAATAGTGTTTAAATAAATTGTGACTTTCTATCCACACGGAACCGACGAAAAACGTAACAATTGGTGTCAAGTGTGGCGTGTGTGATAGACTAGAAGAATAAAAAGACTGACCATGGCTCTGAAAAAATTGTTGAAAGACTTGAAAGCGTCCGGAACTGAAAATGCATATTGGAAGAGAGAGAGTGCGAGACAGATGGAAAGAAAAGCATTTTGCAAGCCAGACTGAGAGACGTTTTGGTGGTGGAAGGTGAGGATCCTGAAACATTTTGCTTTGAGCTGAAGGTGACCTTGACTCGTCATTGAAAAAATTTACAAGACAATTTAAACGACAACTTGAACAATTTGAATAGTAAAAATGATTAACTAACTTGAAGTTAATTTAGAAGAGAAAATCAGTGATAAAATTAATATTTTGGAAGAGTTAAGATCGCAGAAAATTCTAAAGACATACAGGCCAGCTTTAATAATAAAAATACTTAATTTAGAAGAAAAAGATAACAGAAAATTCCAGGAATTAGAAGAAAAGATTATAGAGAATTCCTACGGAGCTACAAGACAAAAATAACACAAATTGAGGACGATGTAAATAAAAAATCGAAATTTTAAACAAGAAATAGAAAAAGGCCAATTCACCCAAAATGTCAAGAAACATCGGAGTGCACCGGAAACTAGTCGAAAATAAGTATATCTCAAAGTCAGTTATTAAGCCTCCACAGTTTGACGGAAAACCGCTTGGGCCAATTATTTTTGCCAGTTTGAGGTCAGCTGCGAGAGCGAACGGATGGACAATCGCTGAAAAGGCTACCAAGCTTTGACTGTCGCAATTGCGAGGAGATGCGACTGATATTCTGCAGACATTGTCACCATCGGAACAGGGAGATTATCAGCAATTGGTACGACATTTAGAAATGAGGTACGGCCAAGCTCATTTGGAACATGTCTATCATTCCCAGCTAAAAAAATCGCATTCAAAAGTCAAATGAGTCTCTGCAGGAGTTTGAAGCCGACGTAGCCCGCCTCGTTCGCCTTGCGTACCCTGCTACGCCAGAGAATGTTATGGAGCGGTTGGCAGTACAGGCATTCTCCGACGGCTTACGTGACAACGAGACAAGACAAGCACTTCTCCTACCCCACCCAACGCACTTGGTGGATGCTTTAGCACGTGCCCTAGAATTTGAGGCCGCGAAACAAAGTTCTCGGTCTTTAGGAAGAGTACGGGTCATCGACGAATGTTCCGACGAATCCGTGGAAGGGATTGTTCGGAAGGTAATGGACCAGTACATGGGCAAGAAGGGACCGATTCGTTGCTGGAACTGCGGACAGGTGTGGGACACGTGCGAAGCCGTTGTAAGGAGAAGAACGAAGAACCGGCTTCGTCGAGGCGTCGGAAAACTACTAAAGGTCGAAATGAAGGACACGTCGACCTGTACCCAACATGCCCCAACGAAAACTGCTCAAGTCGCCTCGCTACAACACAAATTCAACAGCATTTTTGTGGATGGTTTTGTTGATGGAGAGTTCCGGACCATGCTGTTGGATACAGGTGCGACGAAAACTATCATCAGACCGGACATTCTTAAAACATCGAAGAAGGTTAAAACAACACAATGGCGACTACGTACTGCTACAGGGGGCTCCGCTGCTGTCCATGGAGAAGTAAACCTTAATTTTGTTATTGGGAGCACCAGTTTTGAACATCCAGTGTTAGTAGCAGATATCGAAGATGAACTTATTCTCGGAATGGACATTATGACCACTAAAGTTTTGGAACTAAACTTCAAACAGGGAATTTTGAAAAATAAATGAAGAAGAAGTGGTTCTACATCGAAAATGTGAGGAGACGCTTCAAGCGTGGTGGTAGCAGAAGATGTTTCGATCCCTGAGCGCTGTGAGATATTTTTGGATGGTTGCCTGGAAGGTAAAATGAATAATGGGAGTATTATTCTGTTGGGAGCTATGAACCATGACAGCGAAATCGGCTAAGGGGTCGTTGTTGGAAAAGCCCTGCTACGAGCGAAGAAGACTGTACCTCCTCGGTGAGAGTAATGAACACGAATTATTATTCTTGTATCCTTGAAGAAGGGAACCCCTGTTAGGGTACTGTTGTTCGGTCTCCTCAGTCATTCGAAGCGTGAAGCCTCCAAAGTTTCGACTTCAAAAATCTGACAAAAATGGTGAAGGAGTTAGTAAACGTTAAAGGATTATCTCCCCGAAAATAGTAGAAAATTGAGAAACCTAATAATCAAGTATCAAGACGTGTTTGATAAAGGAGAAGCAGGAGATAGAGGTCGTACCAATTTAGTACAACATCAAATTGACACCGGAGATGCACGACCAATCAAACAAAATCCGAGAAGACTTCCGCTCGCCAAACGTGAAGAAGCTGACAAAATCCTTCGAGAAATGAAAGAAGAGGGTGTCATCGAACCATCTAACAGCCCGTGGATATCGCCGGTAGTACTAGTAAAGAAGAAAGAGACGGTACCACCAGGTTCTGTGTTGATTATCGGCAGCTCAATAATACTTTTCAAGAAGGATAGCTATCCCCTGCCGAGGATAGACGATACTCTAGACACATTGGCGGGTCAACGATATTCTCTACGTTAGATCTGAAGAGTGGATATTGGCAAGTCGACATGGCGCCTGAAAGACAGAGAGAAGACAGTGTTCTCGGTGGGCTCCGGACTGTGGCAATTTACCGTCATGCCTTTTGATTGTGCAACGCGCCAGCTACCTTTGAGAGACTAATGGAGTCTGTGTTAAAGGGACTATCCTGGACTACCTGTTTAGTGTACCTGGATGACATCATAGTGGTTGGGAAACTTTTGACGATCATCTGAAGAATTTGGAAGAAGTTTTCAAGCGACTAGGGAGCTCTGGTTTGAAACTTAGCCCCAAGAAATGTCATCTGTGTCAAGAAAAGGTACACTACTTGGGCCATGTAGTCTCCCTCCCAAGGAGTTGCGGTAGATCCACAGAAGACCAAGACAGTGGAAGAGTGGCCGATACCTAAAGATAAACATGAACTACGAAGCTTTTTGGGACTATGCACATACTATCAAGCCGCTATGTACAGGGTTTTGCCACCATCGCAAAAACCATTGACCAGACTTTACCGAAGGCGAGAGGCGCTTTTCTTGGGACTCAGATTCTGACGAGGCATTCCGAAATTGAAGAAGGCCCTGACTAGTGCGCCCATACTTAGTTACCCCTCTTGGCAACGGAAACTTTATATTGGATACCGACGCTAGCAATGTTGCGTTAGGCGCTGTTCTGTCTCAGATCCAGGATGGTCAAGAAAAAGTCATTGGTTATTTTAGTAAGACCTTTTGTCAAACCGGAAAGGAACTACTGTGTAACCAGACGAGAATTACTTAGCAGTAGTTAAAGCAGTGGAACACTTCTACAAGTATCTCTATGGAAGAAAGTTCTGTTAAGAACAGACCATGCTGGTTTGAAATGGCTGTTGCAATTTAAGAACTTGGAAGGGCAGGTAGCTAGATGGATTTGAACGATTACAAGAATTTGACTTCGACACAGAACATCGAGCTGGGGCAATCCATCGGAATGCCGACGCACTTTCCAGGAGACCTTGCGCTAAGGGACTGTAAGCATTGTTCCCGAGCTGAAGAGAAAGAAGTGAAACCTCTAAGAACAACTGTGGTTAATGATAGTTGGCAACCCGAAGATCTTGCAAATGACCAAACCAGTGACCCAGAATTAGGTTTAGTAATTAACTGGAAAACACAGGCCAAAGACCAACGTGGGAAGAAGTTTGGCAGATATTCGCCGAACGTAAAGTCGTACTGGGCCCAGTGGAATTCCTTGGTAATAGATAACGGACTACTTCGCCGTGTGATCGAGAGACCGGAGGGACAAGAAGAGAAGGCAGATCGTCATTCCAAAGAAGAGGGTCCCAGAAGTCTTGGAGGAAGTTCACAATGGAACTAGCGGAGGACATCTTGACGCTGTCAAGACACTTAGCAAGCTGCGTGAACGGTTCTACTGGGTGAACTGCAAAGAAGATGTGAGGGCCTGGTGTAAGAAATGTGACATTTGCGCAGCCATTAATGGGCCACAAAAGCGTGGTAAAGCCCCTATGCGCCAGTACAATGTTGGTAGTCCCTTCGAACGAATAGCGATCGACGTGGCTGGTCCTTTCCCCGGAGACGAACGATGGCAACAAATACATTGTGGTAGTAACGGATTACTTCAGCAAATGGGTCGAGGCCTACGCGTTGCCAAATCAAGAAGCGTCCACGATTGCTGATGCCCTTGTTAAAGAATGGATCTGCAGGTTTGGTGTTCCCATGGAGTTTCATTCAGATCAGGGAAGAAACTTTGAGTCCAATCTGTTCCAAGGCGTCTGTGAAGTCCTGAACATCCGCAAGACCAGGACGACTGCTCTACATCCACAATCCTCGATGGGATGGTTGAACGCATGAACAGAACTATCAACCGTTATCTGGCCAAAGTAGTCTCTGACCACCAAAGAGACTGGGACAAATTTCTTCACCTGTTCCTCCTGTTGGCCTACCGTTCATCCGTCCAAGAATCTACAGGCAAACTCCAGCCAGCATCGTTATGGGACGGGAAGTGCGCCTACCCTGTGATCTGAAATTTGCTGCCGACCGGGAGAAGAAGTCGCCGGAGAAGATTATGTCCACACACTACGTCAAAGGATGGACGACATTCATCAGAGAGTCCGCCTAAATATTCAAAGTGCTAGTGACCGAATGAAGGAACACTACGACATCCAAAGCTGAGCATGGAGGATACCGACCTTCAGGAAGTTGGTGTGGCTATATAACCCGCAGAGACGTCGTGGGTTATCTCCGAAGCTACAATCCTCGTGGGAAGGGCCATACGAAGTCATGGATAGAATTAATGACGTCGTATACCGTATCAGAAAAATTGCCAAAAAGAAAACTGAGGGTAGTCCATTTCAACCGTTTGAGCCCCTACCAAGGCGAAATAGAAGATCGTGCTGGGACCGTGAGAACCTGCAGCTTTGATCCCCTGATTCGGAGATGTCCTTTGACGATTTCATGGCCCGATACAATAGCAAAGAGAAGGCTCGCTATGGTGTAACCAAAGAAGATCAACGAGACCTCTTTTCCGTGCCTCCTGATTATTCGCCTGCCGCTCATTGTGTGGCTCGAGATTTGCGGATGTCCAGAGGAATCGCTGCGACGTTCAATGAGAAGTTTGGGCGTGTCGGAGAACTACGCCGACAGGATCCAGAGGTTGGAAGTGTCTTGAGGCTAACCGACAATGCACATGGTCAAGCAAGGCACATCTTCTACCTGGTCACCAAGGAATGGTCCTCGAGTAAGCCGGACTTATCTCAATCTATGGAAGACCCTGATTGAACTGGAGAGAAGCCCTGCTAAACAACAACATTGCACGATTAGCCATTCCGAAGCTGGCGTGTGGACTCGATGGTTTGAGTTGGCGTACAATCCGGAACATGATTGAAGTCTTGTTCAGATTTACGGGAATCGAGATCCCTCGTTTGCTGCTACAACCCAAAGCTGAGGATCGGAGAGAAAACTGTCAGACTGCTATTTTCTACCAGACTTCGCAATGTACCAGGGGGCCAGCGCTTTGCAAATACCTTCATTCACCGTGTACATCTCTGGGACGAGCATGTGCCTAAGAAGGGGGCAGTGTTGCGAGCCGGTGTGGACTCGACCTAACCTCACAATATGGCCCGCCCGGATGACCTTTAACATCGCATAGACACCGCAATGATTCATTCGTTCGAGAAGAATCGAGACCCACTAGAATGGACGCGTACATACGAGAACATTCGAAACCTTTCTCTATGCGCCTAACGATCTTGGACTATTATTCTAGATTTCTTTTACCTGTCGGTATAAAAGCCGGCGGCAGTGGCCTAGAGAGGGCAGTTATAAATATACAGTTGACGCGCTAAAATTCAAAATAAATTCTTAGTTATAAATCGTTTGTAAATAGTTCTATAAGTCTTTTATCGTTATTATTTTTGTTCATTAGTGTTAAATAAATAGTGTTTAAATAAATTGTGACTTTCTATCCACACGGAACCGACGAAAAACGTAACAATATGTTCTTTCAAACCGAAGATATTAGCAAAATTATAATATATACCAAAAAGTAAGACCTTAATTACCTTATTTTTACAATATAGTATCAGTAGCCCTCTTGATTAGGCCTATTCTAACAAAAAAATAAGATAGAAACAGTTAGCTTATTTTAAGATCGACGAAATACCATAATACCAGATGTATTAATATCTAATAATTATGATATTAATAATAGTGAACAAGAAACGATGATTCACAGTGTTGCCAACCGTAGCGGAATTCCGCTACGCATAGCGGAATTTACCGTCAAGAGCGGTGTAGCGGCGGCGGAACCAAATGACAGTAAGACGTAGCGGAATATTTTAATTCTCTTAGACGCGTGTAATGACGTCAACATTCTAAAACAGATTATTTATCATAAGTATTATGAGCAGTAAGAAGTTATGTGTTTTATTATATATTAATCTTATTTATTATTAACTAAAACTCAAATCAACAAGGCAGCGACATCTATCAATCAATCAATCAACCGGCACTGTGGCGTGCCAGGTAAAATGTGTTAGAGAGCGCCGGGAGCGGTAGAGGGCTCTAGGCTCTAGTGCGCTGATCGCTATTTACTAGTTCTCGGTGGTTCCCAAAATCTTTTAAAGTAAACAAAACAAAAGCAATGTAGGTTGTACGTGTATTTAGTATTATAAAAAGGTATGCTAATATGATTTATACATATATACATGCATTCAAGCAGAATACATATCTAAATATGCATAAATACCACAATAAAAAATTACATAATTTGCACTCATTTCAGGGGCGCAATATGTCTGAGTTATCTGATTCTGATATAGGAAAAAGCGGATCATCTACTCCGAAAAAGAAAAGGGCAATGAGGCACGAACTGGCCAGAGATGAAAAGAAAAGCCGAAAACAACTTTTTTCCAGAAAGTGGATGGAAGAAGATATTTTTAAGCGATGGCTACTACCAACTGAAGATCCAGCTAAAGCTAAGTGTAAAGTATGCCAGTTGAATTTAGGGACCAAAAGAAGTGATTTGTTAAGCCATGGGAAAAGTCAGAAACATTTAAAAAATATGAACTTAACGCAAATAACTAGACCAATTACTGAAATATTTCAGTCTTCTAAACAAGATAAAAATCTAATAATAGCAGATATCAGATTTACTTTGTTAGCTGCATCTCATAATTTTAGTTTTAGTTCTATTGACCATGTAACCGACACTTGTAAATTAAGTTTTAGTGATTCGAAAATCGCAAAAAATATGCAATTAAGGCGTACAAAATGCACAAGCATTTTAAAAAACGTACTTGCATCTACAATTAAAGAGGCATTGTGTGGTGAACTGAAGAATAACAGTTTTTCTATTCTTGTAGATGAAAGTACAGACATCAGCAATTATCGGTACCTGTGTATTTTAGTTAGATATATTTATGAAAACAAAATCAAAACCGAATTATTAGACTTAATTCCCATCAAGGCTGATGAGGGGTCAGCAAAAGGTCTCTATTCCCTGTTTAAAAAATGTCTGACTGATTTTAATTTAAGCGTGAATAATATTGTGGGTTATTGCTCTGATAACGCCAGTGTCATGATGGGGAACAAAGAATCATTTAAGACTTATCTCTTAAACGAAAATCACCATATTGTTGTAAATGGATGTGTGTGTCACTCGGCTCATTTAATTGCTGCTGCCGCTAGCCAAGAATTGCCAAGTAATATAGAAGCATTATTGCAAAATATCTCCAATTATTTTTCTAGAAGTCCAAAGAGACAGTCAGTTTTAGAAGAATTTCAACAATTTATGCGGGCAGCTCAACTTAAAATTATAAGCCCCAGCAAAACCAGATGGTTGGCACTATCAAATTGTGTTGAAAGGCTAATTGATCAGTGGGATGTTCTTTTAGAAGTCTTCCGAGTAGCTGCCTTTGAAGATAAAAATCAAGTAGGCAATATGATATTTAATGAAATGCAAAATCCCTATGTCAAAGCTTATCTTCTATTTTTAAAACACGTTCTTCCGATCTTTAATTCATTTAATGCTATGTTTCAGTCTTCCAAAGTCCTTGTAGATAAAATGTATGTAGAGAGTAGAAGATTTGTGAAGATACTATGTGTAAACTTTGTCAAACCCTCCTGTTATACGAGTGAGGTTGAACTTGATCTATTAAATGTATTTGATCCAAATGTGTTGCTTCCGGTGGAAGAAATTAATGTGGGTTTGAATACCATGAATTTACTCAAAGATTGTATCAAAGCTGATAACGAACAATTTAAACTTAAGTGTTTGAAATTTTATCAAGTAGCCGTTGCCCAAGCATTTAAAAGATTGCCTACTAAAGATAAATTTTATAAAAATATTACATTTGTACAACCGCAAAATGCTCTGAATGTAAATCTAAAACATGATATTGATGAAATTTGTAACACATTTAAAAATAAAATAGACCCCGTAAAAGCTATAACTGAATATAATAATATAAAAATATATTTTTCTGAAGAAGAAAAAGAAAGTCTAACATGCGATGATGTAATTACGTTCTGGACAACTTTGTTGGACATGAAAAATTTTAACGATGAGCATTTATTTAGAAATATCAGCATAGTTGCTCTGATCATCCTTACTTTAACTCACGGCAACGCGGACGTGGAAAGAGTGTTTTCAATAATGACTGATGTTAAGTCAAAAAAAAGAAATCGCCTTTCACCTGATACTCTGAGTGATATTCTCAGAGTAAAAATTGATTTAGCAACCAAAAATAAATGCTGCACGAGTTATGCAATTAGCGAAAGCCATTTTCAAAAATTTAATCAGTTCATGTACCAATTTAAAACCAAAAATGAGGCAACTAGGTCCACCGCCCCCAAAGAAAATGTTTGTGACACTGACACGTCTGATTCAGATTAGAGCACGATTAGAGTTAGTTAATTTAAGTGTATGTTTATCTTTTAAAGAGAAAATATATTTTTGATTTATTTTCCATTTTTCCAGATAAGGATTTATTTGTGATTTATTGTTTATATTTATATGTTTACAAAATAAAAGTGCTTATTTTGCTGTAATTTTTTTTATATTGAAAAAAATCAATTGCCAAATGGTATCTATATAAATCATAATTCCAAAATAGACTAGATTTGTAGTGAAATTAGAAATGACACGACCGTAGCGGGGAGTAGCGGAATTTGTGTAGTGACGTAGCGATATTCGTAGTTTTCTGGTTGGCAACACTGATGATTCAGTGAAGTCATGGTAGGCTTTGGAAAAAAGTCGCTTTTCGCGTAGGTAATAGTATAAACGTCAAATTGTTATTAGATCAACATTTTGATAGTCTTAGCAGCGTTTTTTATCTTTTAAATGCTTTTTCAAAATGCCCTTCAAAAAGACTATCAAAATGTTGATCTAATAACAATTTGACGTTTATACTATTACGTCAAAAGCAACTTTTTTCCAAAGCTTACCATGACTTCACTGAATCATCGTTTCTTGTTTACTATTATCCTTGTTTATATATTCCTATTATTAATATCTTAATTATTAGTTATTAATCCATCTGATATTATGATATATTCTGGTATATCGTCGATTTTAAAATAAACTGTTTCTATCTTATTTTTAGGTTAGAATGGGCATAATCAAGAGGGCTACTGATACCGCGTTGTAAAAGTAAGGTAATTAAGGGCTTATTTTTTGGTATTTATTATAATTTTACTAATATCTTCGGTTTGAAAGAAGATATCAAGATGCGGTTTTTGCTGACTTTTTAAGCTTTTACTACTCTTTACTATCAGCTAAAATATACTGTTGCATTTTTTTTTTGAAAAAACGCGCAATTGTTAAATTGCAAGACAACGCCCCCTAGCGTTTACGTTCAAAAGCTTATTATTATTGTTTATATGGTACAATATAGAGTAAGAAACGCTCTTTTAAACGAGCCCTCGCTTGTTGGATTCCGATCATCCAGTCCAGAGTTATTAATATTCAAATAAAAACAGATCTAACAAGTTGACTTGACCCCACCACTTTATTTTGGTAGATAGGGGAAAATGGCTCTAACAAAAAATATTCAAAATTTACTGAAGATTATGAAGCTGTTACTTATAGTACACTTTATCTAGGCAAAATTGTGTAAAAACTCCATTTTCTTATTTTTTGTTGCAGTTGCGCCCCCTAGCGGTCGTTCAATATTTTTTTTCCGCAGCCGCTACGGCTAATACTTTCCGAGATACAGCCGAGAGCTATTTTTAGTGGGACACCCTGTACTTGATATGTGCCATACCCGATACTAGTTTTGTACCTTTTGTTAAAATTTTTATACGTTTTTTTCGTAATTAATTAGTATGATATCACCGCATACACCATAGGCCTAGTCAAAACATTTATCAAACATATAAATACCTCTTCAAGCAGCTATGGTACGGCACTATTTGGGGGTATGGTAACAATTTGGTCTCGGGTGTTATTAGTCCTTGTATTCTTTAGTCATTGATACAAATTTAATTAACGCTGATGACGACGAGTTTGCCCAAAAGTGTTTATTCAAACTTGTTAATTTTTCAGTTTACTTTAGATGATTTTTTTTAAAATAAATCAATGAAACGATTAAAATTTAATAATATTTCTTTTGATTCTTAGTAACAATTACATTTTTTACAAGTTTTCTTGGATAGTTGTATTTAGACATTTTATTTGCTTCTGACGACCGGAGGAGATATAATAATAATATTTTATTGTTCTAAAATTAGACCTTTACAGCAATAATCATAAAAACTTCTGCATCAGGAGCAAAAGCTGTTCATTCACAGATATGTTAACAATTCTGAATATTCTATTAATAAAATTACTATAAATATTATATTTAAAAAAGAAAAAATAGAAATTATCGGGCAAAACCTACAGTAAGATTAGCCATGAAAGTGTGACTACTCGTAGATACTTAGTGTTTCTACCTTCCGGCTTCACCAATGATCCTGAAAAAAGAAAAGCAAACGAGGCATGAGGCATCATTTGCAACATGGTAAAGCCAGTAGCTCAGTTTTTCGGTAGTAATGGTCGCGAATTGTGAGCTAAATGTACCTCGTGCCTCGTTTGCTTCCCTTTTTTTTTCAGGATCACTAGTTCACTGTTGCTGATTCCTCCCGTATTGATGAAGCCGGAAGGCAGAAACACTATGTATCTACGGGTAGTTATATTTTCGTACTGTTTCATGGGTAATCTTACTGTAGATTATGCCCGATAATTTCGTTTTTCTTTTTTATTACAGTCCCCACGATAACATCATTTGTTTATTATATTTAAATACATTATTACATTACTATAAATTACTAAAAATATTTATATAATAAAAAAACAGTCAATATACTTAAAATGTAAAGAAAAACAAGTAACAGCCCTATAATATAAACATTACAAAATATTACGTTTACAACAAATTTGCAGGGTAATTAAAATATACCTTCAAAAATGCTAAGCATTTTTTGCCGGCTAGGCAAATCTGTCCTGCCAGAAAAGAGCCACCGACAAGCTTGGCCTCAACACTGTGGTGTCCTCAAAAAGTAACCCTTCCATCTTATGGGCCCCTCTTCCAGAGGCCAAAAACCCAGAGCTTTTCTTCAAGAAAAGAACCAACCATAAAGGTATATACGTTACATATCTACAATCCTGCTGATATTTTAATGTAGTAAATATTTGTGTCATATTTGTTCCATTACCAATAATATTTTTTAAGGCCTGTGTACTATTAGTTACTTATTATCTCTACTGGTTTGCATTATCATCTTCTTCTTGGATAGGTTTGGTATTTACTAACTTAGAGAGGCCCAATACATCAGATATACCTGACAAAATATTGGCGCTCTGCTCTTGGTCCGTTGTAGATATATTCCTAGTTACCTTCACCTGCTTATCCGGAAAAATTGGGAAACTGTTTTCCTTAGGTTTAGCGCTGTCGTTCGAGGGAAAAACTAAGCCGCCGATGTTGGATGTTACGATGCCTGTAACGGCAACGCCGCTGATGTTAGCTTCAACTGGAATGGGAATTTTGGAAAGATCAATAAACGTTCCATTATCAGCTGGGTCGAAGAATGATATATCAACTTGTTCGTGAGTCTTATTATCAAAGTTTGTATTGTTGTCCGTCTCTGTTAAAATCCCAATTTCATAAACCACCTTTCTAATGACGTATACATCTTTAGTAGAATCATTTTTATCGTTATAATCAATTGTTGTAGTTTCAACGGCTTCTTCTTGTGGGAACTCTGTGCTTCCAATAACAGCTTTATAAGGAAGGATACCTAAAATAAATAAGGCTGCAACGAATCGGAACATAATTATTTCTCGGTATTTAAATTTTTGAAACTTATTGATAAACCTACTACACTACAATATAAATTTTTCGTAACTGAAATTATATCTTTTAAAACGTTTCTTATATACCGAATTATAATGTTTATAAAATACAAATTTAATTAACACCGATGACGACGAATTTGCTCAAAAGTGTTTATTCAAACTTGTTAATTTTTTAGTTTACTTTGGAGGGATTTTTTTAAGAAATCAATGAAACGATTCAATTTAATATTTCGTTCGACTCTGAGTAACAATTATAATTTTTATACTTTTATAACATATACAGGGTCCGGCATTAATGCATCGGCAAGCGACAGGCGAAAAGCCGTATTTTTAAATACGAGCGAAATTTTGCTCAAGTGATCGGTCGATTATTGAAATCGCTTGAAATTTTGAATCATGGAAATTACTCGGTTTTTCCCGTCACTAAAAATTATGTTTCTACAGTGATTTTGATATGATGAGTGCGAATCTGGAATTTTTTGTTTATTTAAATGTGATAGCTAGTACAGGGTATCCTAATAAAAAAAAAATCGCACTCCACTTTTTCGGAAAACACAGTACAGAGTACCTACCCCTATATTTGATATAAAACTATGTTTCTAGGCTGATTTTAACATGACGAGTCAGAATCTAGAATTTGTTAATCATTTAAACTTGATAGTTGCTCGGCTTTGCTCGGCTCTACCACATGCAGGGTACAGAGTGGTCAAATAATAAATTACCCACTTTTCCGAAAAACGGTGTACCCCTACGATCTACGATAGATATAGAGTTATGTCTCTAAACACTAAAGTACCATTACCCATCTCTTCGCGTTCTGCTTAAAAATGTTAAATGAGACATATCATCAAAAAGTCAAAGAAATCGTCAAAAGGAATTTTGTATAATAAAGTTCCACATGAGTTAATTTTGAGTTTGTAGAAACTCTGTTTCCGTATTGTTCTAACTCTTTTAACCCCGAATACAAGAAAATTAAATAAAAATCGCTATACAAATTCACTCTAGCCGTTAAATTGCATCTAAACGGCAAAGCGCGTCCGCGGGGTGACGTCACAGCTTGGAACGCCCCGTTTTCAGTCACGCGAATATGTGGGCGTGTCTGCACGACTAAAACAGTCCATCTAATATATTTTTAGTAATTCTGAAAACATATTTTTGCTGATGGCTTTTAAATATCGGATAGAAATACGTAGATGTTGTTTCAAGAAATTTAAAAATTCAAGCACATTGTCCATAGCTTCTGATTTCTTCACACTGTACCTATACCGGGTGTTGCATCGTCGGACGGGACATAGGAAATCCCACGTAAATTTTAATGGGGTCAATTATTGGCTTCCCTAATTATTTTAGAGAATAATTCTATTTAGGTTTATTGAAGAGCACTAAAACCCACATTCAAAAGAATAACTTTAGATATTTTTGATTAGCTCGTTTACGAGTTATCGCCGATTTCTTTTTAAATATTTCGCCTTTCTTATGGCCCTGTATTTACTTATGAGCACCAGTCAAGGTAAAAGATAACTGTCAAATGAAGTTGTCATTTTAGAAATTTACCTATTTAGTGCTTTATTATTATTGAAAACTCATTCCTACATCGGAAATCTTAAAGATGTATTTATAAGATTTATAAATACAAATTAATATGAATTAAAGTAAAATAAAGTAATCAATTACAAGGTTAATTATAGTATTATTACAATATTCAATAACTTATTAATTTAGGTACTATTAAATTGTTAGAACTTTAGGATTTAAGATGTTCAAATATTCCTCCATCGACTGCTAGACAATAACCCAGGCGATCATAAAATTCTCTTCTTACATTCGCTAGTTGGTAAACTGAAATTCTATTGTATTCGGCAGAAATAGCATTTTTAACTCGTCTAGATTTGGTTTTTATCCTTGTATATCCTGTTTTTTAAATGGCCCCAGAGAAAGAAATCATTTGGCGAAATATCAGGAGACCTTGCTGGCCAATTTACTGTATGATATAGGCCAATAACGTTTCCGTTAAAACTATTGTCTAAATATTCCCGAACAGCCAGGGTACTATGTGCCGGGCAGCCATCCATTTGGTACCAAACTTCCTGATTTTCCCTAGCGGCATCATGTAAAGCAAGTAAATTTTTTTTTATAAATTAGTTTAAGATTTTCGAGTAGTTCCAAATAATATTCTGCATTTAAATTTCGCGTAAGAAATAATGGCCTGATAATATTGTGTCCGAATATCCCTGCCCAAACATGTACTTTCTGTGGATATTGCGTCCTTGTTTCGACAAACCTGTGTTGGTTTTCTTTGTTCCAATATCGATAATTTTGAACATTGAGTTCATTATTTAAGGTAAACGTGCATTCGTCAGTGAAACATATGTTTTTTAAAAATTCCCTATCCGTGTTTGCTCTTTCCATCATATCAAAAAAAAAAACGCCTGCCGCCGTATTTCGTCCCCATCTCGTAGCTCTTGGTGCTTTTCATATTTGAAGGAGTTTTCATATTTGAAGGATTGAATGTCGTTTCAAAATTCGAAACGCTGTAGTGTGATCTATTCCTATTTCATCCTCAAGTTTCCTTGTGCTGATCTTTCCATCGTTCTCTTCCACGCACAATAAAACTTCCAAGTCGGTATCATTTCTTGCATCTTCTCTTTTTTCCTGTCTTGCTTCACATCTGCAGTTATTTATTAGGGTACCTTTGGTCTCAAATCTCTGGATATTGCTTGCGATTGTAGATTTTCCAGGTATCGGTCTTTTCGGATACAGAGCAGCATGAGTATTGAGTAACATGTCCGACACTTTTTGATGACTATTTCCTTGATAATACCATTTAATCATCAATACTTTTTCTTCGGTAGTGTAATTCATGGCTAATATTTTCGATGTAGGTATGAGTTTTTAATAATAATAATAAAGCACTAAATAGATAAATTTCTGAAATGACAACTTCATTTGACAGTTATCTTTTACTTTGACTGGTGCTCATATGTAAATAAAAAGCAAGTGCCATTAGAAAGGAGAAATATTTAAAATGAAATCGGCGATAACTCGTAAACGGGCTAATCAAAAATATCTAAAGTTATTCTTTTGAATGTGGGTTTTAGTGCTGTTCAATAAACCTAAATAGAATTATTCTCTAAAATAATTAGGGAAGCCAATAATTGACCCCATTAAAATTTACATGGGATTTCCTATGTCCCGCTCGACGATGCAACACCCGGTATATCTACATATTTCGTAGCATCATTATAGCCTGTATTTGTTCTCGTAAAAGATACCTAAGCAGATAAGTTTCACCTACAACAATACCCTCGAAAATCCTCATTAGACAGTAGGTGACTTATGTCAGTTGCTAATATTATACTTTGCATAACATATCAATGTATACCTAACTATTCCGGAATATTTCGCGGAAGTGGTCTAAATATAGTCAATCCAAAGAAACACACGTATATTATAGCGTAGGTGAGTCCATGTAAATGTATTAAGTAATTCTTTATAAATATTATTTTCGTTGAAATTGTTTACCTATCTGTATTTTAGTGCAGTTCGTTCGGTTTATATGATATCTACTTATTTTATTAGGGCATATATTGTTTATAATAAAATTATATTTTCTAAACCTTCGCACTGATGCATTTTATGATGTTATAAACTTTATGCTAAGAGCGGCATTTTTTATGGGATGTCTGCATCTATTCAGGTTAAAATTAAGGTCAATATTTTTCTACATATAGATTGTTTGTCAACACACAATGGTTTACTTTAAATATTATAATTTGAAATTGTTAATTTTGCCCGAGGCGGTATAATATAAATTCCTTATAGATATGCAAGTGATTTGTAGTTACGGAATATAATTTACACTCTTACCGATACTTAATTCTAACTAAATAAGCCAATAATGAAAAATATCTACTGTTTACGAGTTAAGCTCAGTCTACACGTACGTTTTACCTGTCAGTCTTACCTGTTCGGTTAAAACGCATATAGTAAAACACTGGGTGTAGCCGAAAAACCAGACCGTTTTACTTGAACTGAATTAAGAGTCCATTTTTTACTAGTCCGAAAAAGTAGCAAAATAAGCGTTCGGCATTTAACGTTTTACGTAAAACTGACTAGGTATTTTTACACAAATGCAGAAGGAAATTAAAGATAAAGGATTATACTGTATGCGTGTTGTAGCACATTTTTAGACAACTTGTTTATGTTTAAGATTTTCATGGTCAAACATCAACAAAATATTCCTTATGTTTGGACTAAATTTTCTCTAGAATAAAGACATAATTTAAAATTCTGTTACAATATGGATTGAAGTTTTGTGATTACAGTGATATATAATATATATGGTTTTGTAACAAATTGCTGTTTTATGGCAAATGCCGAAACTCTGCAAACCTTAATCATAGTTTAAGGAAAAGAGTAGTTGCACTCTCGCAAATATTTTCTGCCAGTTTTTGCAAGCTGTCGAATATCGGCAGCTTGCAAAGCGTTTCAGTTGAATTCCGTCCGTCGAGCTGCGAGGTTCCAGCGTTGCGTCCCAGCACAGAGACGGATTGACAAAAAATGAGTACCTTACTGTGTGCTGCTATTAATTGTAGTAATAATTCAAAAAATTGTTCTTTGAGTTTTTTTAGATTTCCATCGGATGTAAATCGGCAAGCTGATAGTAATTATCAATAAACATTTAATTATATTTGTTTATTTTAGAAGCTGAGATATTATGTAATTAATTAAATGTTATTATTTTTTTAGCATGTGTGCAAATCTTAGAAATAGTTTTTTAGATATACAGGTTGTCTGAAATATGCGCATGAAAATATTCTTTGGCCAGGGGATTTGCCATAAAATTTTCATTCAAATAATAATTTACGAGATAATTTATATAGATTGGTTTTTGAAACAATTTTAGAGTAAATATTTTGTACATCTAAAGTCTCCGCAAATTATTCATATTTTTTAAATGAAAGAATTTTATAATAGCATAATCTATTATAAATTTAGTGGACTGTATTTTTTATGTTTTTTTTCTATTTTATTTATTTTTTATTATAAGTGGTCGTAATATAACAATATTCAAAATATTATAGACAAAATATTGAGTTTATATTTGAGGGAAGAAAAGTGCCACACCTAGCTTTAAACCATCGTAAATATACAGGGTGGTCCATTATTGCGAGGAAGTCCAATATCGTCGTTCTTGTCGAAGATGTGAAAAAAGTTTTATTCATATGTTTCAAGGTTTATAAAGGGTCGTATCCTAAAATATTTTGTTATATACAGGGTGTCACAAAAAAGTTATGGTAAAGTTAATTTTATTTTCTTTTTAATTATTTTACATCATTCTATATACATTATTCTATATAGAGAATAATGTAATATTAGAACACTTTAAATACAAAAAATGTTCACTTTTTACTTCTACATCTGAAAGAAAAATAATATACTAGGTGTTGCATTTAAAAAAAATGAGATACAACATTTTAAATATTACGATTTTGGTGACGCCATAAAAAATACCCTGTATACGATAAAGTAAATTTTTCTACACGAATTTATTCTGGTGTCCTTGTCATGTTTAAGAAAACATAGCTAAGTATTAATAAAGTTATATTCACTCTAGTTTTTTGCCACTTTTCATATATAACGTTTTTAACCAAAGTTTTAGTAAATAAGAAATAGAATGGCAACACCGCAGTGTGCTTTAAATAGAATCCAGTTATCTACAGAAAATTAAACTTGTTTTAAATCAAAAAAAAATTGTAGAAAATCTCTGAAATAGATAATAATATAAAAATATGTCATTATAGAATCATTATAGAATCATCAGAAGTCATCAGAAGATTTTCAGATACAGAAGAATTGTTACCTACACGAAATGTGAAAACATTCTGTTTTCAAGCAAGTTTTTACTCGATGATCAATTTATTTTATTTTATTTTATTGGGAACTCATATTTTTCTAAATACATATCTGTGAAACTACGACGAGTGCCACCACTATACTTTGCCTAGTTAATAGACCACAACTATACAGCTACGTCAGTGGTCACGGGAGGCGAGAACAAGGTCATATAAAGTGGCAGATAAAGAACAAAGGATTTGACAAGGAGTAAATCTACTAGTTTCCTTATACTATGCCTTAATCAAGCCTTAATCCAAACACGTGTGTTTGGAGTTTGGAATTTTGGGTGTGGCTTAACACGACAGGATTGGGCTAAGCCTAAATCCTAATAAGCCTAGGTATTTCTGAATATATATTTATTTCGGCCACCCACCCGCTTTACACAACCCCTGAGAGCGACCCGAACAGTACAGGGTAATAGACTCTTAATACAGGGTATTAACACAGGGTATCATAGCAGGGTAATAACACTCTATATTTATTTTCACTATTAACCTCAATATTTCAAATTTTTCTTAAAATATCCACTTAGTGGATAGTAGGCCGCGCCGAGGAACAAGGTAAACGGTTGTCATGGTGATCGGAACATACCTTTGATGGATGCGGGACATTTCATTTCAACAGATTGATGTATTTTAAATAATAAAAAATGAGTAAATTTGAAAATTTTGAGAAATATAATATGTTTGAATGTTATATTGAGTCTAACAAACATAAGCAAATGGCAGCTGATTTATATTTTGAGTGGTTGCTCGCGCTCTGGGTTTGGTTACCCAGCCATTTTTAAAAGGTTAGAAGACACTTTAATCAATTTTGGATCTTTTCAAAAACTGCGTCTCAAAATATTATCAGAAAGAAGATGAAGAAAATCAATATTCAATTTTCCTCATACTAATTTTTTTATTATTTATAATATACACACTTCAATCTGTTGAAATGAAATGTCCCGCATCCATCAAAGGTATGTTCCGATCACCACACCGGCGCGGCCTACTATCCACTAAGTGGATATTTTAAGAAAAATTTGAAATATTGAGGTTAATAGTGAAAATAAATATAGAGTGTTATATATTTTCGAGAAGCCCATGCCAAGCTGAATAAGGAAATTTAAAAATATACAGGGGGTTCTATTTAAAAAAAAAACATAAGTATAGTTAATATCTCAAAAAATATTTTTTTCGAAAAAAGTCTGACTACGCCACTGCATTCTACACAGAAAAGTGCCTTTAGAATGTATAATTCATTTTTCCGTGGTTGATGAAATAAACAAACTATCGAACATTTTCAAAAAGTACAAAATTTGAGAATCCCCCTGTATCTTCGAAACCGATCAAGATAGCCACGATCCGTTTGCGCCATTATAATTTCTTCAAAAAAAGAACCCCAGACTGCAGTATCAAAATTTGAATATTTCTCACGGTTTCCTAGATACCCTATAGAAACAACCAAAATGGTCCATCCTGTACATACAGAGTGAGAAAAATAAATAAAAACGGCTGGAAGTGGCGTAATTTTCTGCCAGGGAGTTTATTTTTTTCGGATTCAAAACGTTATACGTTCCGGAAACCATACGTGTATGTTAATATGCACAGATCTTGTGAAGGAAGACTGTCTGCAGAATCGCCGTCAGTTCTCAAGACCGTCTTCCGTTTTAACTGGCAGGTAAATCGTTATATGTAGACTGGGCTTTATATAGAAACGTAATTGATTCGTCAAACAAAGAACGCGAAAATTATTTGCATGAAATTTAGCAAACACGGGTGCCATAATTCTTATTTAAATAGTATGTATGTACAGAGTGTCTCATCATTCTTGAAATATGACCCTGTCGCTATCATTTTTGAAATATGACCCAAACTTGTTTTTGAGACACCCTGTATGTCTTCTTTCAAGTATTATTATTTTATTTTTATTTAATTTAACTAGACAATTTTGTAATCGGATACCCTGTATATTATTTTTTAGCTTATTTGCCTTGTTACGAGTTTTCTAAAAATATAATATACACCCTACGAGTACTTCCTACTTCCCACTTCCTAACAATCGAAAAATTGATCCTACATCAAATTTTGGTTACTGCCCATTTCACGCTAATTTCTGTGTGAAATTAATGCACAAGTGCATCAAAATAACATCAATAACTCTTATTGACAGCTTGAAGTTAATTTTCAGTGCAGTTCATTAAGATAAACGATAGTAAACAAAATAATTATCTGGTTAAATAGAATAAAATCAATCAAAGAACTCTTTTAAACTAGGTTGATTTTTGTTAAAAAGTTAAATAACGCATTTTTTACCTTATTTGTGAAAATGAGTTGAAACTAACTAGACATACAGTATAATATATAACCCATAAAAAGGCAAATACAATAAAACAGAAATATACAGGGTGGCCCATTTAAAAAACATAAGTTTCAGTGATATTTCTAAATGATGACATATTTTAGAGATAAAATAATTACTCCACTGGATTTTACGTGAAAAACTCTATGGGACAGGACTAACTTTTCGATAAGTTATAAGATAACTGAGATACGAGGGGTGTCGAAAAATTTCAAATTCGTCCTGTGTTTCAGGAACTAAGAGAGCTAGGACAAATCTGTAGTAAAGTGCGTCTGCTGGATCTGTGTCTATGAAAGGAATGCGGACAAAAAACATTTAAATAAACAGCAATATATTTTATTCGTCGACTTGACGAGTACGTCACCGCAAATCGCTCCGCCCACTCATTTTATTGGCTACTTGCAAATTTGTCGAATTTTTATTGATGGGACGCGTCCTCTAATTTTTTACGAACCACATCGAGAGAATATCGTTTCCCCGCTCACGGATACCCCGTAGCTACAGAACGGACAGACACGTACTGTAGTAGCATCTTTAGTTTCATAAAAAAGTAGCATAGTGATGTGAAAACCGCATCTTTGTACTTCTGCTCATAAACTAGAAACTCTGTAAAACACACGAAAATGGGACACCCTGTAGTGGCGTTATTGATACGATATACGAAATTTAAATTCCAGTTAGTCAGCCCGGCGCCGAATATGTCAATGGTTGGCAACAATTAATTTAAAAATCGCGCCCTCGATTACGGAACTAAAAGTTTAATTGGTATCAAATATAGTATTGTAGTTTAAGCACATTTTTCTAGTAATTAATTTTAGTCTCACACTTTTAAACTTTATGAAACATCTTGTTCGCAAAATGAAATCAACTTCTTGGTAGGTAAATAAACTGGTCAATTAATATTGTGTTACTTGTAAAAATAATGAACTCCTAAAATATTTAGAATCTTTTAAAATCTTACTCACGCATATTATTTTGAATCATTCGGTATAAATAAAATCAAGGAAATTCGATGTAGTAGACCTAAATAACAAATACACCAACTTACTAATCATTGGAAAAAAAGCTGGAAGTGAAGTTTAAAATTAGCATTTCGGAAAAATTTCCTCTTCGATTTAAGCAGCTGGCAATCGATTTTTCAACACTGCATTTGGTTAGGGAGTTGTTTTTTCAAATGATTCAGTTTTAGAGCTGTTACTTTAATTGCCACCTACATTTTTTTATGAGTTTGTTTTTTATTTATTTAAAAATATATAATTAGCACTTTAGTAGTTAAAAATGTTGCTTAGGATCAATTAGAAACCAATTGACTTTAATAATTTTATTTCAAAATTACATTGATTTTACTAAAATTGGTTTAACTTCTGTAAAATCTCTTGACCCTAAGATACTTATACTTTGCTTTCTTAATAACTAGAAGTATTTTTTAAAAAAGTTTATTAAACAAGGTTAGAACTAAATACCCACTACAAATTGTACCATACGATTGAAAAAAAAACGGCGTAAAAGATGGCTAGGTAATGACAATCGATATTAATTTTGTAGAGGTCAAGCCTAGATGTCATTTACTCTTCTTTATCTTTTAATGGCGCTTACTGCCAGTTGGCAGGTATATCATAGGTTGTAATTTATTTTTACATTGTATAAAATTAATTTTTAATGTGTAGTCTCGTGTGTAGTTGAAAATTCGAGAAAAAATTAACGTCGATTGTCGTTCCCCTATTGACTCATTGTCTTGAACGCATCTTGATACATTATAAATTATATCCATGAAGATTACAAATAATACATAAGATTGTAAATTTTGGTAGACCGAATTTTGAAGAAGGTACTGACAGTACTTTTTGTTAAAGAAATGAAAATTCTTCGAATTTAAAATTTTAGGAGGGCTTTAAAAGCAGTAAATTTAGTTTAAAAACGGTTATATTTCCAAAAAACTACTCGGTAAAGTATATGACATTATGGTGTTTTTGGAACGAAAATTTAATGGCTCATGAACTCATTAGTCGGTTAATGAGTTCAAAAAAAAATAGTATTCCATTTAAAAATATCGAATTAAAAATATATTTGAATCACCACTGTATGTTGACAAAAATATTTACAAAATGTACGTTACCCCATAATGTAAAAAAATTGAAATTAAAATCGCATACCAAAAACCTAATATAGAGCTTTTTCGGAAGCTTGGCTCACCCTGTAGAGGTGTACGAGATTGATGCTCACTAAAAACCAGTTAATAGGCTTTATTGTAGAGGTGGGCAAAAATTGAACGAGTCGTTCATTTGAATGAGTATTAAAATGAATCGTGTGATTCGATTCACTGCTTACAATACGGTTTGTTCAGTTGAATCGTGGCCGCCACGGATCCATAAGATTTGAACGATGAGCAGTAAAAAAGAATCGTGAGAATTGAATCGGATCACAATGCGATCGTTCGATCAAAGAGTCGTGAGATTTGATTCGTTGCTTACCATACGGTTCGTTCAACTGAATCGTGGCCAGCACGGATCCATAAGATTTGAACCGTAAAAAAGAATGAGCCGTAAAAAAGAATCGTGAGAATTGAATCGGATTACAATGCGATCGTTCGATCAAAGAGTCGTGAGATTTGATTCATTGCTTACCATACGGTTCGTTCAACTGAATCGTGGCCAGCACGGATCCATAAGATTTGAACCGTAAAAAAGAACGAGCCGTAAAAAATGATGAGCTGTAAAAAAGAACCGTGAGAATTGAATCGGATCACAATGCGATCGTTCGATCAAAGAGTCGTGAGATTTGATTCGTTGCTTACCATATGGTTCGTTCAATTGAATCGTGGCCAGCACGGATCCATAAGATTTGAACGATGAGCCGTAAAAAAGAATCGTGAGAATTGAATCGGATCACAATGCGATCGTTCGTTTCTACGGCGCGGCGGTGATATAGGTATAGAGTCAGGCACCAATATTTAGACTTGAACAAAAGCCCTAAACAAACATCATGGACATAAAATACAAACGGTAAAGAAAATTATTTACCAGAAAAAAACCTATTTATACTGTGCTTAGTACGGGAGTATCTGTAAGGTATTTAATTTTTACGTTAATATTTGTGTTAAAATAATATTACCGACTATAAAGAATTAAACGTAGGACTAAAAATGAAATCGTGTTTTTATGCAGCTCCAAATAAATATTGTTGGCCTCTGCTCAATATGATAAAAAACAGCGTCAGGGATGGTTATAAAATGAAAATCGCTGTCATTTTATAATCTAAAATTATATGGGTAATGTCATCGATTTCCAAGCCAACTGGATGCGATTTTGTGTGTATACTTTTTATAATAATAATAATAGCTCCCGTATATAGCGTTTAACGCCTTGGGAGTAGCAAGGTACAGCTTGCTATACTGGAGCCGTTCGGTATACAAGGAAGGTAATGTGGCTAGCACTACGCATCAACCGCCTATTATTACCTCAGGATTGTGAATCCCAAGTACTCATTTAAGGCTGAGTCGACCTAGGTACCCAAACTATTTTTATTTTAATAAAAATAGTCGGCTGATGAAATGCCGGGTGTGGGAATCGAACCCACACCTTGAGATTGGTATAGTCTATAAAATGAACAACTTAGAATTTTGACCGTTATTTTTTACCAACATGGCAAATATAAAATCCCTCTGTCAAAAAAGTTACTGATATTCTTTAAATTGACTGCCTGAACGAATCAGATAGGTAACTCTTTTTACTTTCATGAAATAGAAAAGGAAAATAATAAAACAAGTGACAGTTCTTCCTCTTCTTGCAAAAATCAACACGAAATGTCATAATTGTCAAAAGTAAAATGTTATCAGCTTTTGACATTTCTAAATATCAGACCAATGCCGTCTCTAATAGAACAGCCTAGGAGCGAGATTGATGACGTCACACTAGTTAGATACTACTGATTATTAAATATGTTGTAGAATACATGGAAAACATAAGGCTGTTCTATTAGAGACGGCATTGCGTTAGCATGGCCGCAAGTTGATAACCTAATAAAATTAACACTAGAAAAGCCCGCGGGACCTGTCAAATTCAAAGTTATTCGTTTCACAGACTATAGACGAGAGCCTGTACCTCTACGCCACCGGGCACCCATATTACTTATAATAATAGTATATATGAATTGGATTGATAATTTAATATTATTTGCAAAATAATCAATCCAATTACGCTAGCGTCATAAAGTGTTGAAAAACCAGTGAAAGAACTGTACCTATATATTTTTTTACTGGTCCCTTAAGTAATTGTCCGGCCAAATTATCGCCGGTAGTGCCAGTTACGATTCTTGAAACGTAAATTGTGCATTCGTTCAAATGAACGAATCGTAGGAGTCGAGTGTGTGTATTATATCTAAATTATAAACTAGGGTAGACGCACCATTTGTGGCCATTAACCCTGTTGTAGCCACTTCTTTAAAAAATCTTAAAAAATAAGTTTTTTCACGTCATTGTGACAACCATGCATCTATAATTTTCTAAATTGATATATCCAGCGCCAGATGCAATAGAAAATATTCGAATTTGGTGTAAAAGTCGGCCGTTAGACCAAAAAGTAGTAGCACATATTTACTAGATGCTGTTTTCTTAACCCATTTCTTAAGGATAGCTAGGTAAGTAGAACTCAAATTATTAACAATAATCTGTATTGGGGTTTAGTTTTCCATGATTTTTATAAATATTATACATCTGGCAACTATTTTTTAAATTTATTATATTCAAATAATTAATCTTTAAGATTTATTTCTGTGGCCACAAAAGGTGTAATTAAATTTTAATTATGTTCTACTTGTAGCCAGGTTATGGCCAAAAATGGAGCAATCGAAATCTAGTTGTGGCCACATATTATTTAGCTTTATAATGTAGGTGCAAACGACGGACAACATAATATGAAGAACATTTTATTTTATTATTCAAGCTTTTAATAAAAACTGAATAATAAATAGTACCTAATTATAATAATATCCCAAATACAATTATCGGCCAAGATTACCAATCTGAACATATACCTACCGTCATCAAGTTTTCCTTCAGATGAGAAAACGATTATAGAAAATAATATAGATATAGAACTAAATGGAATAAATATGAACGAATGCGATAAAAATAAAAATTATGAGAATTCAAAGGAAGATGATTCAGGACCACTAGACCAAACCATGCAGGAAAAATACTAGTAGACATAATTATGAACATAAGGATGATGCCCGGGAAGACGTTAATCTTTAAAAAGAAAGAGGCTACATCTACCATCAGTCATTACATATGATAAGTGGATTGAATTAATGAAGGGAAAGGAGAAAAAAACAAAAACTGGCAATGAAAACTTTACAAAAAAGAAAATAATTAAAATAAAATTTAAAGAAAATGAAGATCTTTCTAGTAGAAATAAAAAAGAGAAACCAACGCCAGCTTAAACTTCTGTGACATCTGCTGAATTAAATATAGAAAATTTTATTATTTTAAAGTACGGGAATCAGTTGAATCCAGGAAAATATTACAAATTGAAAATAATGAATATTATGTTGAATATTATAGCTGCACAATGGTTCAAATCTGCGGCAGTTGGAAGTAAAAATGACTTGCTTTGGTACAAACTGAGTATTATAACAATGAAAATTGATGAAACTAAAAAAGTCAATTCAAGAGAAATGTATGGTGGTTACCTGAACTAACAAATATTCAAGAATATTCTTATAAATTAGTGTACTTTTCTTATTGTTCCTCACAGTAGTATTAATATGTACCTAATTTTTATTTAATAATGTATAACAGATAAAAAACAAAATAAGGTATTAGGTATCATTTGATTTGTTTTAAGAATAAACGTTGATGTTTTTTTTTGTTAAAAATATAAACAATTAAATACCAAATGTCTGTTTTTATGTCTTTTTTTTAAAGAAAGTAATAAATAAAATATTATTATTTGCTTAGTTATCTGCGAAATTCAATATATAGTCTATAAAATGAATAACTTTGAATTTTGACCGTTATTTTTTACCAACAGGGCAAATATAAAATCCCTCTATCAAAAAAGTTACTGATATTCTTTAAATTGTGTGCCTGAATGAATCAGATAGGTAACTCTTTTTACTTTCGTGAAATAGAAAAGGAAAATAATAAAACAAGTGACAGTTCTTCCTCTTTTTGCAAAAATCAACACGAAATGTCATAATTGACAAAAGTAAAATGTCATCAGCTTTTGACATTTCAAAATATTAGACCAATGCCGTCTCTAATAGAACAGCCTCGGAGCAAGATTTATGACGTCACGCTAGTTGATACTACGGATTAATAAATATGTTGGAGAATACATGGAAACATAATTATTTCTCGTATTTTTGGTTTGTATTTTAAAAATGATATAGTTTACTTAAAATATACATAATATACAGTTAATAAATACAATATAATATATACATATTTATAGTAATAAATACTTTGGCAAATAAAACTATGAACCACACAAATGCAGCAAATGTTTTACAATATACAAATAATGAATAGGTGGTACATAAGATAATGGGTAAAATGCAAAATATATTTTAAATTTTGGGGTTCGAAAATCGATCTAATTTAACAAAAAACATTCAATATCTACTAATAGTGATGTACAATTTATTTATATATTATAATGTTTACTGCAATTAATAAACTAATATAAACTTGTCAAAAGAGGACCACATATTTTTTTAAATTATTATTCTTAACACAAAAACTATGTACATTGACTATAGAGTACGATTTCAGCCATATTGTAAAACATTTGCTGCATTTGTATGGTTCATAGTTTTATCTGCTAAAGTATTTATTACTATAAATAGGTATATATATTGTATTTATTAACTGTATATTATGTATATTTCATGTAAACTATATCATTTTTAAAATACAAACTAAAAATACGAGGAATAATTATGTTTTCCATGTATTCTACAACATATTTATTAATCTGTAGTATCTAACTAGCGTGACGTCATAAATCTCGCTCCGAGGCTGTTCTATTAGAGACGGCATTGCGTCAGCATGGCCGCAAGTTGCTAACCTAATAAAATTAACACTATAAAAGCCCGCGGGAACTGTCAAATTCAAAGTTATTCGTTTTACAGACTATAGAGAATATTTTTGCAAGAATGTGGCCACAAATGGTAGCAAATGTGGCCACATTTGGCACAAGGTGGCCACAAATGGGAAAAATCGTATGTTTTCATAAAATAATTATTTTCTGTTTATTAAGAATACAAATCTTTACAATAAAAGCAGATTTTGAAAGAAAAATGTTTGGAGAAGCACCAAAAATTTTGTTTTATCTCCAAAATTAACTACAAATGTTTTTTCTGATAAGTCAAACTCTAAAAATCCCTTAACCTGGCCACAACCGGTGCTTCTACCCTACACTGTTCATCTGATGAACTGATTACTTAGCTGTAAAAATAAATATATTTATTTCGTTTTTTTCCAGAAGATTGAATTTTCGACTAATACCCAGTTTTAACTTATTGTTAATCTAAGGTTTTAACTAGTAGTGGGAACTATCGAATGAATACTATCGAAACATTCGATAGTTGCAATTCATTCGAATAATTCGATAGCTAGCAAAAAAACATTCATTGAAAACTATTCGAATAAAAATTATCGAATAGATGCGTCATCTGCCTTGAAATATTGTATTCTAGTAATTCGGCAGCAAAAACCATTCATTTATAAAATTCATTCATTTATCAAATTCATTTATTCGTCAGGATCGATTATAATAAAATATTAACTGGATTTTAGTTGTCGCCCGGCGACGTAGGTTTCTTTCCGAGAAACCCGACAGCGGTCGGTGGCAATGCTATGGAAGAAGCCGGCATCTTTGATTTTTTGCGGAGTCATATAAAGATAAGGACATATTATTTTTTTTATTGAGGTGTTAGTATTTACACAGAAAATACATTATGAAGGGCGCTGTTGCCATATATTGGTATTAGCTGATATTAGCAAAGAATATTATTGTTTGGCTTTAGTTAGTTAGCGATAGTATGTATAAATATTTTGCATTTTTTTTTATTAATATTCTGTTGTTAGGTTAGGTTATGTTAGATAATAAAATATTTTGGATGTAGGAAAATGATTTTTAATGTTTTTAAGCAAAGACTGGTTTAATAAACATAATAATAACAGTAATAATTTGTTATACCTATAACAACAAAATTTAAAATTATTTAATATAAACATTTTTTTACGTAGTAGCAAAATATAAACAACAAATTAGATGTCAAAATTATTTATATTAGATCCTATTTAAAAATAATATAGTCTTTAAATTTTTTGTGGCAACGTTGGTTTATTAAATAATAATAATTACAGAACTAATTTGTTATATTAACAACAAACTTTAAAATCATGAAATATAAACATTTATTAATTTTCTAAGCATGCAGTGTAATGGAAGGAAAATATAAATAAAAAATTAGAAATCAAAATTATTTATATTAGGTACTTTATATTACTATTTAAAAATAATATTTACCTTTAATGGCATTTACTTTAAAAAATAAATTAAATATTTCTTCGCAAAAAACTACATGTAAGAGAATTAGCATAAACAAAAAACAAACATTGTTAACTTTTTTTTTAAATTGGCACGTGTAAAACTTCCAATTTAATTTTCTCACCCCATAGTTTGAGTTCGAGAACCCCATTTACTTAACCACATTACTTAAATATGATTATTAAGTTCAACTAATTCGTATTATTAAAACATCTATACAAATATGTATTTTTAAAATTAATTCTAAGTTCATCTCATCTCTGTTAAAAATTGCTACTTCTCAAAATTTCCCATTAAAAAATAGACCATATATACCATATGAAATAAAATAATTGAAAGATCGGGCTACGGAAAATCACACAAATTTTCGGAAAAATTTTGACACCTGCACGCACACAATCGTCAATTAAAAAAAACTACTATTTTAGTATTTTAAATATTTTAAATATTTTTGCAAGAATGTGGCCACAAATGGTAGCAAATGTGGCCACATTTGGCACAAGGTGGCCACAAATGGGAAAAATCGTATGTTTTCATAAAATAATTATTTTCTGTTTATTAAGAATACAAATCTTTACAATAAAAGCAGATTTTGAAAGAAAAATGTTTGGAGAAGCACCAAAAACTTTGTTTTATCTCCAAAATTAACTACAAATATTTTTTCTGATAAGTCAAACTCTAAAAATCCCTTAACCTGGCCCCAACCGGTGCTTCTACCCTACACTGTTCATCTGATGAACTGATTACTTAGTTGCAAAAATAAATATATTTATTTCGTTTTTTTCCAGAAGATTGAATTTTCGACTAATACCCAGTTTTAACTTATTGTTAATCTAAGGTTTTTTTAACACCGACATATATTCGTCTCTGTGACGTGCAGTGACTATTTAATTAGTCCTAATTCAGGTTTTCTGTTCTTCGACCAAATACAACTGAAAAACGAGTCAAGGGTGATGAGGAATCCCCGCTGTCTTTGAACTTTTGTTTTGAATACGTATACGAAACACGAACGAGTAGGTAGCACATAGCGTTCTGTAAATATTGGCATCAGGTACACGCTACAGAAGCTTCCCGACGGTCGTACAGTCGTAGTACCAAACAAATCGCGAGCGCGATAAAACTTTTGCAGGAACGCGCTCGAGACTCAGATGTTCGCTGTTTAGTTATCGGAAAACTCGATTTGCTTTTGTCAATTTGGTGTATATCTGTTCAATAATTTTAGAGATCGGTGAGCACAGCTTTTTTCGAATGGAGATGTACGAGAAACCGTGTACCGATAGGAGTGAGGAGATCAAAATGGTCCACAGTCAGCATGCCAGGATAATGAAGGAGGTTAGTTAGTTCAATTTTAAATTATACTTTAGAATACCATCATTAAAACATACAGGGTGGGCTAATGGAAACTTTCCACCCAAATTTTTCTCGTTTAAAATTAAAATTTGGAAAAACTTCCCGGCCACAATTGGACATTTTTCACTTATTCCGAATTGAAAGAATTTTGGGCGTGGAGCGATGCAGATTGATTAGTTAAAATTTTTAGTATACATAGTTTGCCAAAAAAATACATACAGAGAGAGTGAAAAAAAAATAAAAACCGATTTTTTCACCACTCAGCTGATAAATTAAAATCTACTTTAAATCAATAAATCTCTAAAACTACTGAACGAAAGTACATGATATCTTATATCATTAAAAAGGGAATTGAAAGACCTTTCACATGATGTATCGCACGGCCCCCCTTTCCATTTAAGAATTTAGGGATGGCGCCGCCCCCGCCTTGGGGATTATAGGTGTGAAAGTAATTTTATGATATTTTCTTTTACCCCTCGAAAACTAAATCGACGTGTCCGAGCGTTTTTCCAAATTTTAATTTTAAACGAGAAAAATTGGGGTGGAAAGTTTCCATTGGCCCACCCTGTATAAACTCCCCGACACAAAATTCCGTCATCATAAAAATTTGTCTAAGTTTGATGTTTCATAACTTTTTATTTTGTAAGTTGATTTTTATGATTATGGTAGAGCAGTGTGAAGATTTATTATTTATATTATTTTAATGGCTTATAATCTTCGGTTAGGTGGGTTTATACCGGCGTAAATCAAAACGTTGTTTTTTGCAACAAATTTAAAACACCCTGTGGAAAAAATGAGACGAGCATTTTGGATAAACAAAAACACTTTGCTGTAAGCTTAGATGTATACAGGGTTTCTCACCGTAGCCGTTCGTTAGAAGTTTTTGAGGTTAGGAAATACTTAGAAGTTTGAAATTTTGAGACTTAGGGTTATTTAACCTTTCCTTTCATTTAAAAATATTTTCAAGGTCACATCACTTCCGGTTACACCGGAAGTCGCCATTATCTTCCTTATTTTAAATGAAACACCCTGTATATTATTTTATTTTTGGATTTCTAAGAAAATTTTATGATGAGTTTCATTAGGTTTCCCTATACCTATTTTCAATTGTTTGTCAGATATCTTGATTTGTTTGAAAATGTTTACAGATTTACCCCTATTTTTAACAGTCGGTCTTTTACTCATTTTGAATCGGTGATAAACGCTTCTGCGGTAAACCGAAGCAGAGGACTAATACTTTCGAAATCCATATTGACAATTAATTTATTGCATACAGGGTGTCCAAAATTTGATAACTGATTAGATTATTTTCAAACTCAAAATAGTTCATTTTCTTAAATGAGACACCCTGTATATTTTTCGATAGTTGGATGCAGAATTCAATTCTGCATCCATTTGCTATAACTTTCCCTATACCCATTTTCAACGGTTTTCTTGTTAATCCGTATTTTTTACTTTAATTCAATTTTTGGCAGAATCGACAATATCGTTTGTGTTTTTTAAAAGAAAATAATTATGTTAAAGTAAAGAAATTGAATGTAATTAGAACATACGAACAAAACAGGGACAAAACAAAAGTGAAAACGTATAAAATATAACATAACATAACATAACAAAACAAACGTATTTTCAACAGTAACGGTGGGGCCTTAATTATTAATACTAGACGTTAGCGTATCCCTACAATAATAAAAAAAAGTTAACTCAATAATTACAAAAATTTTCGTTCACTTCGAACAATAATTTTTGTAATTATTGTGTTTACTTTTTTATTATGGTAGCGCTACACTAACGTCTAGTGTTAATAATTAATGCCTCACCGTTACTGTTATACGTTTGTTTTGTTATGTTATATTATATTTTATACGTTTTCACTTTCGTTTTGTTCCTGTTTTGTTCGTATGTTCTAATTACTCTTTCAATTTCATTACTTTAACATAATTATTTTATTTGAAAAAACACAAACGATTTTGTCGATTCTGCCAAAAATTGAATTAAAGTAAAATATACGGATTAAAAAGAAAGACCCACTGTTAAAAATAGGGGCAAAAATGTAAAAATTTTCAAATAAATCAAGATATCTGAGAAACAATTGAAAATAGGTATAGGGAAATCTAATAAAACTCATCATAACATTTTCTGAGAAATCCAAAAATTAAATAATATACAGGGTGTTCCATTTGAAATAAGGAAGTTAATGGCGACTTCCGGTGTAACCGGAAGTGGTATGACCTTGAAAATATTTTTAAATGAAAGGAAATTTTAAATAACCCTAAGTCTCAAAATTTCAAACTTCTAAGTTTTTCCTAACCTCAAAAACTCCTAACGAACGGCTACGGTGAGAAACCCTGTATATTTAATAAATATTATTTATTAAACTATTGTAGGGGTAAATTAAATAAAAGTAAACTGGTATAAATTTAAATAAGTAAATATTAAGTCCATAAACTAATTTTGATTTTGAAAATAGCTACTAACTGTCACTAAAAACTTGCCATGATGACACTTGCGTAGATGACACTAGAAAAATTGCTTTTTATTCAAAATCTGAATTAGATAGGTATAGGAAACCCCAGTTTGAAAGAGCATTTGAATCTTCTTCGATTTATTATAAAAATTTCAGAGCGTTATATTTGAAATAACGAAGTTTTTATGTAAAATATATCCCTAAAATTGATCAGCAATTTTTGATACCCCTGTATAAATTTAAGGAAGCAATAAAATTTTTCAGCAAAGTTTATTTCTCTAACTTTAAACTCAGCACAAGAATTAATACTAAAAAGTAATGTACAGGGTGCTAATAATCTATTTTCGAGTCTATTTTATAGTAGCATACAAATTTAAATATCTTTAAATAGGTATCTCAAAAACCAAAGATTTTAAACATATTTAACCCTTCATAATTAATGCCTTTTTTGGGCCCAAGAATCCAAAAATGAAATAAAATATGGGTGTTCCATAAGAAAAAATATAACTTTGGTATGGATCTTAGTTCTGAAACACCCTGTATATTTCAAAATAAAATATATATTATATAAAATAATTTTAAATTCTGCACATTGCCTTCCCACATATACCCATAAAATATTTTGTCTCTACATCTTTCCGTTTTCGTATACTCAATAATCAACCGATGCGAATGAGGTGCGCCACCCTGTATAGATACCAAATCAATTTACTAGTTGCACATACAGTTAGCATGAACTAAAGTTTTGCTCATGGCTGTCTCAGTTTTACCAATTTTAAGATATGTTTGTTGAGTAGTTTGTAGTTCATATGCTTAAATACTCATTAAACATTAGTCGTAGTAGCAGTAACAAAACAGTAGAACAAAGTAGGAAACTTTCACGGTGTATTATGTATACCGTGCTGGCAACTGTTACTTTTGGGTCGGCATTTACATGTGGAAGTAAATCGCATAGGGATCAAGTCGGAGTGAGAGAAATGCGACCGACCGACGTGACACGCGACGGTGTGCTGTTGCGGCGTTGCCGATACGCCTTTCCCCCTCAAGTAAAGTAAAATCACGATTGCAAACCGCTTATTTTTAAAAGACTTTTTTTCAAGAGATAACTAGATAATATCATTTCACTAATTGTACTGTTTCTGAGCATCTGAAATGGAATTATAAGGATATCGTTAGGGTGTAATTTTTTTTATGAAGAGAAAACGTCAGTAATCGCGATAATTTAAAAATTCAACTTTTTAACACATAACAGGCCATAACTCAAGAACCACTTTAGATATTGAAACTTTTTTTTATTTTCAAGATCGGATATTTTTCAATATGTTTACATAAGAAAAATTCGATATGGTTGTTTTTTTTATTCAAAAATTGTAAACAATCCATCCATTTACTTTTAGAGCATAGCAATTTTCAGCAATCGTTTAATTTTTTTATTTGATAAAGATTTTCACATACTGTCTAGAAAGAAAATACAGCAGAAATATTAACAAAGTTCTTGAAACAACTGCAATCTGTTATTTCTAATAGATTTCGAGATATCGATTTTTGAATTCAGAGTTCTGATAGTGCGACCACTATCGAACACCCACTCAATTCCGCTTATTTTTAGCAAAAATGCAAGTGTTTCTAGCTTGCACTTAAAAAAATTCAAGCTATATGGAAAATTACAACGACTCGTTAATAAATAAACAAATCACGAGACGTAATTAAATCGATGAATGAAGCTGAACGCATGACGTACACCTTTCCCTAGATCTTTAAGTACTGACAACTGACAGAGGTATTGATTGGGTCGACCGGTCAACTGCGACAAATCTGCTATATCCCCTTCCACGTCTCTTAGCGATGTGCACAGTTTCTCGGTTTATTTCATACGTTTGGCAACGTGTTTACTATCCTCTCTTTGTTCAGTACATTATAAACGCATTGTACTCTTCTTACATACGGAAATCTCGACCCAAGACTAACCTTTGCCAGCCCTTAGTATAAAGCTTCTCATGTTTGTGTTACAGTTGTAATAAAAACTGATTTTAATTTGTTTAAATGTTTAAGTGAAAAAACTATCTTTAAAGATCTTTGATTATAGTACGTGTGTATAAATTACTTGAGTTAAATACAGTAATTACCTAGTTTAAAAAAAATATATTTATTATCTAAACAGAATTTGTTCAAAAACACCTATTTATTTTAGAAGAGGGGCTGTTATTTATTAATTTGAAAGTAGGTGGGAAAAATATTTACTTTTTTAGTTTTGAAGAAATAAAACAATAATGAAACGTGTATACTTTTTCGGCGGGTTACAGTAAAATGTGGATATATTTCTACCATAGTATCTCCAAAAAATCCTATATGGGTATTTCGCCCACTGCAAGAAAATCTACAAAATAAAATAGTTATATTTTGTAAACACTTAATAAAAAACGACTATCCAACATATTTTATTGACAAAACATTAAACGAGAAATACAAACCCCAAATCATAGATACAATGATAACAATACACAATATATACAACTTACAATTCCATACATACGAGGCGTTTCGGAAAAAATAAGAAGGATATGAAAACAATATAACATACGAACATCTTTCAAAACACAAAATACACTTAGATCCATTTTATCACATACTAAACCAATGAATACAGAACAACAAACAAAAAATGTAATATATAAAATACCATGCGAATGCGATAAATTTTACATTGGTGAAACATCTAGACCCTTAAATGTTCGTATTAAAGATTAAAGAACATAAAGATTATTTAAGATAGGGAGATTTTCACAAATCTAAGATTTGTCAGCATTCATGGGCCACAGGGCACAAAATAAATTTTAATAACGCCAAAATTATAATGAAAGAAGCGATAGCCTCTAAAAGAAAAAGAAAAGAGGCTTTTTTAATACAATCTTAATAAAAATAAATGTATTGCTCATGCATCTGTAAATATTAGTAATGTATGGCAATCGCTTCTTTGATTTTAAAGAACATAACATACGTAAAAATTAAAAATAATCATACAGAAAGTTTGGGATTTTTTGGTTTTACCTTATTAAGTAATTGTTATCAGGTAGTAATTGTTAATTTTGAACTTTAACTTGATATAATGGCATTTTAACAGAACGTCAACTGTTTTTGTAGACGTATCTGGTTTAAAAAACTAAAGTGTTCTCGAATAGTTGAATTTAAATATTTTAAATAGTTTTTTTCTTTATTCTTTATATTTCTTTGCTTTCGACGACGGAAAGAGACTTTCCGAAACGTTGTAACGTTTTTAGTTTGTTACATGTCTTTTTTATATATAATATATGTTAGATTTTATCTTTCACTTTTATTATTTTAAAAAAACATTAAAATACTTAAAAACACTTTATTAAGTTTTAAAATTTAACAAAGTAAAATAAATGAATTATATGAACTTCGATACGACACGGATACGAGTTGCGTTCGAGAGTTGTTCCTCCTGGGAAAGAGATCGGCTTAAATATTCTTAAAGTTGCTGAGTCTTCGCTTCCCATCATGGAACCTGCGACTTGTTTACTGAAGAGACCATGGGAACATCGTAGTTGGAAAGATTCTCAAGAAACATAATATGATTGTTTATGAGTTATATTAGAACGAACTTATACGTTTAACTTTGGAATAAACAATGAATAACAATAAATAAGTATAAAGAGTAAATAAGGTCATTTGAAGGTTAAATATGGATATAACATATATGATGTCTGGCCTATCATCACCGGATTCCGTATCGTTCAGGCCTGATAATTTATTTGGCACGCTTGGCGTAATTTTTACGTTCCCTAGTCGCCAACCCTGCTATCGTTTCACTGTTCTGTGGAGGCGCGCGCTGTCAAGATCCTTGTTATATGTCAAGGCGCCTCTCTGCGTTTTAACTTTTAACCTCACTTTGTTTTTGACCGGTTGCGGCACGGTTGCAAATCCTGCTTTTAGAAATGGCAATTTAAATCTTGCTGCAAAATATGAATCAGCTGCCATTTCGAGGCTACAGGGTAGAGTTTTGGATTGACCCACCTTAACTCGTATTTGTATTTTGCTGACACGTTGGTGTACTTTTGCTGTTGTCCTCCAGAATGTTAAATGGAAGAAAGGACAGTTCTTTTGTTTATTATTGAGCCCTCGGAAGTGTTTCGAGGTAGGTTTATTTTGTTTATTAGACCTTGTTTGGTTTTTTAAACAAGAGTTTCGTATTTTTAGGGCCTTATGGACGGACTATTTACAAGGTGCGGGCATTATCCAAGGTCCTAGTAGTATCCAAGGTACGGGTAGTGTTCCCCTGTATCGTTATCTTATGGAGGGCCTGTGTCCAAGGTTATGGTCCAGGTTACGGACATTATCCAAGGTCCTAGTAGTGTTCCAAGGTACGGGTAGTGTTCCCATATTGCCACAGTATGGATACAGCCTAAGCCCCATGCTGCTTCGCTCCCATTTCTAAGCCTGGTCAGTAGCTACGGCTGTATTGATTCATGGTGTCCTCATTCTGGCCCCTTTTGTTGTTTTGGCCAACAGGATCGCCGACAGACAGTACAGAGATATGAGCCTACCTCACGCTGCTACTCTTCGAAACAGGATTGCCTCAAGAACAGCTAAGTGTAGATTTAGGTTCTGGTTTTCAGTCGATTTTCAGTCTTAACTAAATAACGTACATTTTAAATAATATTGTACAGACTATATTTAGTGGTTAGATTATTAAGAACATTTATGTCGATTTAGTAGTTACAATATGATTTAGATTTTAGGTTTCATTACATTACGCCTTGTAATAGTATTACTTTTTTATAGATATTATTATTGCACTAACATCATATCAAATATATCAAATTAATTAAAGTAATGCATTTCATATATTCTCTTAAACTTTACATGTCTTGTATTTTATCATAGTTGTTTTCATAGATATTTAGTTCAATTCTTAACACCACTTTCGTTGACATATAACCACTATAATAATTATTAAAGTTGTACAATGCTATTTACCATCACAGTCCATCTTGAATAAATATAGTCATTAGTTTTAAGTAATATACAACTGTGTTTTCTTTCTCTGTACATGCCTGGCGCCCAATATCTGTATTTTTTTGTTTATTGTTATTGATTGGTTTTCTCTCTAGTGAAATACCTTATCCACGACTGCTCTCCGATGAAAAGCTGCCGTTCGCAGTGGTAGTGTTTTATAAAAAACGTTACAACGTTAAGCATTTTTTTGTTCGTTAGGCAACTTTGTATCTCTGTAAACCTAACAACTTCTGACAAGTAGTTTTAGTTTCGATTAACGCAGAAGTGTTTACAAAAAATAACTATTTTATTTTGTAGATTTTCTTGTAGTGGCGAAATACACATATAGGATTTTTTGGAGAGATGAATCCGCCACATAGGTATAGAAATTTTACCATACACGTATAAGTAAAACATAAAAATAGTTATAGACCAAATCTAACCAACACAGTCGACTTAGTTTGTCGTTTTAATTATTGCAATTTAACCGAAATTACGATATTTTGTCTACCTAGTTATAGTTTAAAAAAATATATAAATAAACAAAAACATGGTAACAAAGTGATATTCAAAAATAATGCAAAGTTTACTATTGTTATAATGATTTGTATGCATTTTAGATATATTTGCAATTAGCAAAAAAGTTGATTGAGGTTGTGACCTATTTTACCCTATATTGAATTATATTCTCTGAATATTCATCATTGCTGACCATTTTAAATTTGATATTCTCCATAAAAACTAGCTTATTATTACAAATACGTGTGAAACCTTTTGATTTTTTTTGGAAAATACTTAAAAAGGTGCACTTTTTATTAGGTACTGGAAAAGAGAATTCTAAACTTATAGTTTTTTATTCGTTTCGCTGTTGTTTCTTTATATAAATTAGCATTTTTAACTAATTTCAACTTCATTAATAAAATAAGACAGTGTCTGAAATCTTTAAGATCGCTTAATTACCATTAATCTATTTTGAATATCTCGATTGAAGTATATACAGGGTGTCCCAGAAATAAGTGCAAATATTTTAACTGGTAGTATATTTCGGCTTCAAAAACACGCCTATGAGGTTTTTTTGCGATTTTTTTTTAAAAATTTGGAATTTTTTGAAAAAAATGTTTGGAAATTCTTTTAGTTTTAAATTAAAAAACATAATTTCTTGATAATGTGGCAACATTGGTAATAGATTAAATTTACATGAAAGAAAACCCAGAAAAGATCCAGTGGTTCTCACAATTTAAGCAAAAAAGCATTTTTTGTTTAAATTTTCAGAGTAAAATAACTTTAGGTTTACGTTTAGGTTATTTTCGACTTATTTGAAAAATGGTAAATAAATAAATAAATGTCTTTATTGCCAAAAAATTTTACAATTTGTAGACAAAGGTAAACTAAACAAACAAAGTAAACAAACAAACAAAAGAGAATACAAAACATTATACAAATAACAGGTAAAGAGAAAAAGTGTTTCTTTTGACCAGATCTACCACCTCTTAAAATACTTGCTATTTCTGGCACGCCCTGTATAATTTAATTCGGTTTTTATAACCTATTTTAAATTCAAAGAAACCAGACCTATGCATTTATTCAATTTTAATCAATGCTACAATGTTTTGAGAGAACACCATCTTTCTATTGTCAAAAATAGAGGTTTATAGTTTCCTTAAACACAACACTGCTTCTAAAAATACATTTTTACTCCCATGTGTTTGCTTATATCATGCTTGAAATTTATTGTTGACTGAATTTTTGAATATAAAGCGTTAGGATTGTTCTATAAAATTGCACTTTTAATAATAATTAATTTCTAGAAATACTGAAAGAAAATAAATCATTGAAGGTATTGTAAATTAATTGACAAAAATAACATACATATATTACATAGACATTTTTGTCTACAGACATATTCGTTCTTTCAAACCGATGACTATATTTTTTGTTATGGATAACTTTTTATGTATTTATACATTGCAAATCTTTATTATGCTTATTCGAGGCATTTTTCTAAGCTGTGATAAAAATAAACCCTAGAGATACTATCTGTATTTGGAATTACCTATTTCTTTTTTAACTATTGAAAGGTCAAGGTATGCTGTTGTCGTCTGTAAAAGCTATACTATTTTAAATGCATTATTTATTTATTTATACAGAAAAACATTCAACAATACTACACACAATAACATAAGACCTGTAACAATGTCATTTTAATTACATATTTTTAATAAAAGTACGAATATTCTCGTTGATTATTGGTTTGAAATAAATATGACAATGTCCTCCAATCAAAATGCGAGTTACCAACTCTAATAGTTCTAATTTTGAGCTAGCAAATGAGCTAGATGATTTACCTAGACCGTTATTTAGAAGCAAATTTACAAACCTATCGATGAAAATATGCATGAAAATTTATATCCTAGCACATATCCAGAGGATATTGGTACCCAGGTACGGTATCAAGTTACCCAGAGCGAGTTAAATTGTTTTAAAAAGGGGTAGATTTACTCCGAATGGGGTAGCTGTGGCAACACTGCCGTTACCAATTTTCCTGACGCTAGTTCGTGTGTCCCATACAGCACGTCCAAATGAAATTACGTTTCTACAAGGGAGACACATGAGAAACCAAATATGTTAAAGTGAACCTAAGTGTTCATCTAGTTCTAACATATACATATGAGATACACGCAGGTTTATATTGATAGAATTGTGTGATACAGTGTTTACTAGTTGTATACCGTATGCTCTCAAGATTCTAAAGAGTTTTTTGTAACGTAACAAATAATTATTAAAATGATGAAATCTGACGTCGGTATATGAGACATACAATTTATATGTCATATGTATGTGTGATACTTCGTATCATAGTTGTGCCTATAGTACACACCTTGTAAAAATGTGACGTATACACATAATATAAACTTCTATATAGACATTTTGTAATAGTGTACTGTTGTGTCTACATCATAAAGTAACTAAAATAAAAGAGTGTTTGAAAGGTTGTCTAACTTGGCCATAATGTTGCATAGTTCAGTTAGGGCTCCAAAGCGTCGCCACCTGCTACCTGTCACGTGTCATTACAAGAATGACAAGTGACATGACAGCAAATTATTTGTATTTTGCAATTGTTTACAATTTTGTTTTGAATTTTGGAATTTTGTTATTATTTTGTGTAGCATAAACTTTGTTTGTTTTGTGTTGTGCGTACAGAAATTATGGACGAAGTTTTATTTCCCGAGGAACGAGAGACCTTATATTTCTCTATGATTTGAACTTTATATTTTGTGCTGTGTTTTGCCATCATCATGTAATATTTTGTTCAGCCGATGATGTGATTTGAACACGATCCAGGAAAGGGTATCATGGAAAGCAAGTTCGATATGTAAAGACATTGCCCATCTCTGAACTCTGTGAACGTAAAACGAACTGACTATAAATTTGCGCCTTCATTTAATAGTGTTGAACATTTGCTACATCAACTGAACTTCAACTGCTGACTGCTGAGTTTATAAATCCAACTTAAAGGTGAATTAATTTTTGATGATATCTTATTTAAATCTTTATCTGTTATAATAGCATAGATTGCAAACCCTGCGATCTTATATGCTTTGTTAGTGGCGTTGTTAAATACGTTTTATAATACTATAGGTAAATCGAAGGGTAAATCGCTGGTGTATTTTGGTGGTGTACAAGATGTTGGCATTTTCGTGGCATTATTGGTATTAGTACTAAATTATTTGGCATTACCTTGGCATTAGTGTACAGAAATTCATCAGGAGTTTACCCCTCGAAGTTAATTCAGCATATATGTTTTATATTATCAAATTTAATTTAGCATTTAACTGTAAGCATTTGAAAAGTCTACAATAGTTTATACTTTTCAAATATTCCGTTTTTAAAAATAAACTTTCGTTATATTTTTGCAGTTTTAATTTCGTAATATTTTAAAAAATACATAAAATTTTATATTCACATTTAAACAGCCCGCCTTTTTTGTGGTAGGCAATGCAGATACCTATTTTACCGATAACGTCTGTCATATTTCAATTAGTTCAGTTAGGGCTCAAGGGTGCGCTACAATCGATCCTCGTTAAACGTGTTGCCTACTTTTGACTATGGAAATGACAACTCTTTTATTTTATATTTCTCTATGGTCTACATTCTAGCATGAAATGAAGGTGAGCGCACGCGCGGATATCCCCAGCGTAGATACACCGACTAAGTGTATCTTATGTGTTCTCTCTCCTTTCTCCTTTCTAGGAGTGGTATGTGTTAGCAGCCATTATTGTTTTATCATTCGGAAGCTCTATATAAATGTTCTGTTTGTGTGTAGTTTAAAAGAGATTTTAAGGTAAGCACAAGTTTTTAATTACCTTGTTACACCTTCCTAAGAGTATTGTTAATATTATAGCAGCGACTCTTCCCTTACTCGATACCCAATCTACCAAACTGTGTCCAATGAATGAAAACTCCAAATATTCTCGTATATAAAGAGGTTAGCTCTGCAATAATTTTTTTTTTATTTGGAAATAATAAAAATCTAAATGGACCAGAGAAAGAAAGATTTAAACACTTCAAAGAACTTCTTACACTGATATTCGGTAAGTTATTGATGGATTAATATACAGGTATGTTTAATATTCAATAATCAGTTTCATATAAAATTTAAGGGTGAGATTGTCAATCTGAGATTGCTAATCTCGATGAATGAGTATGATAACAAACCAACTGCTTGGAGGGAAAAGAAGAGAAAAAAAATGACTAAACGAGGTCCACCAAATCGTGGCGATATACCAGTGTTTACCATTTTAGTATGTTGTTATACTAGGTACTACTTATATTTTTAATACATTTTGATACGAATTCTGTTCTTTTACAGTGTTTTCTTACTTCTGGTTTCTGCTGTGTAAATAATTATTATTATTGTGTTATTTGCGCTATTGCGTTCCATGATATAAAGAAATATAAGAATTTTATTTTTAACCACTTAATCCATTTTATAGAAGAAAAATGGTACATTTAATACAAAACAAAAATGGAACAATTTTAAGGCTACTTCTCTTGAACTTACGATCGAGATACTTTTGGAAAATACAAAGTTTTGCCTTCCTAATTTTCGTTCTAAAAAGATACAATTGGTATTGAATAAATATTTCTTAAAAAGAACGAAAAGTTAGACATTAAAACTTGTATTATTTCCTAAATTCGTTCATAAAAAGTAGTTTTATCTAGCACAAGATGTATATACGAAGCAAAATACATACGTATACACGCGGTAGTCACAACTGCAATGTGTAAACATAGTTTAAACGTAATACACAAGCACTGTGTATCCTACGGCACACTGTGTATCCCTTACTTTGTGTATACGTAAATACTATACTGTGGCTACATTGTGAGGCGGACGTTTAACCTTTGTGCATACGTGTTGAACTACAATGTGTAAACGTAGCATATTTACATCGGGGGAATTGTGTCACCCTGTGTTTACATCTAATAAAGTAAACACATCGTAAATGTGATTTGATGTGCTGTATGAGGTGTCACGGCCTTCAATTTTTACTCCCAGTAATTCTTTACAAAAACACATTTTTTCTACTTATTTGCTCTCTATCGCAAGTTAAAAAGTCTTTGTACCCTTACCATAACAAAAATAGTGTCGAATATTAATATTCAAAAATTAACATTTAAAATCAATGTGTGATATGATGATTTTAAATGTAATTTTTGGATATTAATGAGACTCTCCAAAAAATCCTTTATGGGTATTTCCCACTGCACTGCAAGAAAATCTACAAAATAAAATAGTTATTTTTTGTAAACACTTCTGGCGTTAAACCTAAACAGACACTGCTTGTCAGAAGTTATGTTTACAGTTATACAAATTTGCCTAAAGCTTGTTTCATATAGACGCGAATCGCGAATTGCGAAAAGCGATTCGCCAAAAAATATTCGCAAAATTTGGACCTATTTCATACAGTCGCAAATTTTTAGGGACATTTCATTTTTGCTCCACTGAAAGTTACTAAAAAAAATCATAACCTGAGATAACTTAATTTGTTTTTATTCATGTTTACGATCTTTATTTTATATTTTATAGCAACAATATGAGTCTAAATTTGTTTAATGATTATGAATATTGATTACGATTGTGGGATTGGAACAGAAGGTGCAAAATTGCCATTTACTTATTGTTAAAACGTAGAATAGAACGGGTTTATAGGTCATTTGGGACATGTGAAATATTTAAATTTCGTAAGCAACAAGGTGCTTATCGCAATTTAATTTAAGAAATGAGGTCAAAACATGAGAAAAAATTTAGGAATTTTCACAGATTGTCTGTATAGGAGTTTGATAACTTGGTTGAAAAATTGTCACCATATATCAAAAACATATACACGAGAACCAATTTCACCTGGAGAAATGCTTTCAGTTACTTTGTACTTTGGTACTTTGTGGCAGCGTCTGGCAGCGTCGTCAAAATAATCGATAACCGGATCACAACACCATTCTGCGCAAACGCGAACCTTAAAATCGCGCGAATATTCGCAAAAAGTTGAAAACACTTTAACTTTCCCGCCCCCCAAATTTTAAATCTTGCGAATCGCCAAAATCTTAAAATTTCTGACAGCGCTGCATGATCATTAAAATTGGACCAATGAGAGCAGTTTCGCAAAATCGCAATTCGCGATTCGCGTCTATATGAAACAAGCTTAACACAGAAAAAAATGTTTAACGTTTCGGAAAGTTTATCTCTTTCCGTCGTCGCCGGAAGCAAAAAAAATACACAAAAAAAAACTATTTAAAATATTTAAATTCAACTATTCGAGAACACTTTACTTTTTTAAAACAGATACGTCTACAAGAAACCGTTGACGTTTTGTTAAAATGACATTATATCAAGTTAAACTTCAATATTAACAATTACTACCTGATAACAAATACTTAATAAGGTAAAACCAAAAAGCCCAAACTTTCTGTATGATTATTTTTAAATTTTACGTATGTTATGTTTATTTATGTTATGTTCTTTACAATCAAAGAAGCGATTGCCATACATTACTAACATCTACAGATGCATGAGCAATACATTTATTTTTATTAGATTGAATTAAAAAAGCCTCTTTTATTTTTTTTTAGAGGCTATCGCTTCTTTCATTATAATTTTGGCGCTATTAAAATTTATTCTGGGCCCTGTGTTCCATGAATGCTGACAAATCTTAGATTTGTGAAAATCTCCCTCTCTTAAATAATCTTTATGTACTTTAATTCTAACATTTAAGGGTCTAGATGTTTCACCAATGTAAAATTTATCGCATTCACAGGGTATTTGGTATATTACATTTTTTGTTTGTTGTTCTGTATTCATTGGTTGAGTATGTGATAAAATGGATCTAAGTGTATTTTGTGTTTTGAAAGATGTTCGTATATTATATTGTTTTCCTATCATTCTTATTTTTTCCGAAACGCCTCGTATGTATGGAATTGTAAGTTGTATATATTGTGTATTATTATCATTTTGTCTATGATTTCGGGTTTGTATTTCGTTTAATGTTTTATCAATAAAATATGGTGGATAGTCGTTTTTTATTAATGTATTTTTTATGTGGTTTATATCTCTGTTGAGTGAAATGTCGTCTGTACATATTATTTTTGCTCTATCATATAAACTTTTTATAACACCTTTTTTTCACTTATACTGTGATTAGATGTGAAATTTAAGTATCTATCTGTGTTTGTGGGTTTTCTGTAAACATCTAAAATTAGTTTATTTTGAAACTTTGACACTAAAACGTCAAGAAATGGCAAACAATTACCTCTTTCTACTTCTAAAGTAAATTTTATGGTAGGTTCGCGAGAATTTATATAATCCAAAAAAATGTCTATTTCAGAAACGTTATGTTGCCATATTGCAAAAATATCATCAACATAACGCAGTCATTTTTTTATCCGACACATAGGTATAGACATTTTTTTTTATTAATGAGACTGTTATGGTGAGTGTAGAAAGATTTTTATCTTTCGAATTTTAAAATATATTCAGTTTGGTAATTGTGCGTATTCTCTAACAAAATTGCTGAAGTATAAATACACGAATAAGAGAAAAATCTATGGAAAATATAAAACAAACCTTAAAATTGACCCAATGGTGTTTAGTAGCCTAACTAATTTGTAAGCAATATGCAAAATCAATAGCGATTCTTTTTATTTTGTATATAATTAGTTTCTAAATAATGACATTATTGTGGAGATTGAGACAAACCCGACTATTATTTGTTAAATCCACTTGTTATAAACAAGAAAAAACTTTCCAAATTACCGTGCAGAAAATCGTTAAACTTTGTATTAACGGTAACAACAACAACTTTATATTATCTGCTTAGATTTACTGCCGGGATTACATAGCGACGAAAATATGTATATTATTATATGATTACAAATTTGTTTATGGAAAATTTCTCCAATGTTTTTTTCTCATCATTGTAAAACGCATTGATCATAAAATTTTGCAATATAATTAAAGTTATACCCTTGATTAAAGGGTATAACTAAGTAATTGAGTACTTTATTTGGAATGGTGGCATGAACTGTCTCTTAAATTTAAATAATGCATAAAAGGATAGAATGTTTACAGATAAAGGCTGATTTATTATGTATTGTTATCGACGCCTATGATCCTTATGATAGGCAGTCATTTTCACGTCGTGCCTGCACCCCGTGTCCGCTGATGTTTGCGAGTAGCGGAGTAGTAGGCTTTGGAAACAGTTGAATGTCAGAGTTTGTTGATTTCGGCCCAGAGAAGACATTGTTTTGTCAAGCTAGTTAGATTTACATATTAAAATATCAATTTCTGTTAAATATATTAATCTCCCGATTATAGTATGGATTATATTATATAATATGTGTATTTAGTATGTGTATATTACATTATACGTATTTGTCTAACTTTCTCATTTTAGAGTTTTCTTATAATAATCCCAAAAATATTATTATTGCATACTATTATTGAAATCATTTTTCTGTACTAACCACAGTAAATAAATTATATCAATTATATATGAAACACGCATAAAGTTGGATATTGGATTACCATATTGATGAATATGGATAGTATATTAATGTAGACACGTTTCATAATATGTCGCTACATTTTCAGCGAATATTAAATAATAACTATCTGTAGCTATAAATTAGATAATGATTCACCATAATCTTTGAAAATTGTGCCATTGTCGGCGACGTGCAATTAGAATCAGTTTAAAGGTTAACTATTTAGGTCTTTTTAATTAAAAAAATAGCTGATGCCTTAACCACGTAATTTCATTACTTAACCCTTAACCTATATAACCTTTTCCAGTAGGGAACATTGAGATTTTTTTAAGATTATCATTAATTAGATTACGTAGTAAAAATACTATCGGTAACATCGGTTTAATTCATTTTAAATAATGTGGGTTCTTCTTCTTCTCGTCCGTTAACTCTCGAAAGAGTATGGTGACATCATGTCTCAATTGCTCGGATTGCTGTTCTCCATCCCTCTCTATCTTGAGCGGCTATAAAGCCTATTGCAGACCGTGACCAATAATTTCTTCGGTTTGGTCCACCCAGCGCGTCGGAGATCTTCCTCATGGTCGTTTGCCATTAATCTTCCCTTCGATTATGATTTTTTCCAGTCCATCTGTTCTTCTCGAAATGTGCCCGAAGTACCTAAGGTATGATTGGTTTATTTTGGTTGAAAGTCTTGTGTTAACTTTCAACTGCCTTAGAATTGATACGTTGGTCCGATGTTCTGAGTATGAAATTCGCAGTATTGTTAAGGTGCGTATTCATTATCCGAACGAACGAACGAACGAACGAATGAAAGTGCGGTATATTTAGACGGGGACCGAACGCATGCGGCCGTTCGTTCGGTCGTGCGCTCGACCATCCGCTTCGAGTCGGTACACCAAAGGCGTTCGCCTGCGTGCGCTTTCAGATTTAAGGTGCGTATTCATTATCCGAACGAACGAACGAACGAACGAACGAACGAACGAATGAAAGTGCGGTATATTTAGACGCGGACCGAACGCATGCGGCCGTTCGTTCGTTCGTGCGCTCGACCATCCGCTTCGAGTCGGTACATCAAAGGCGTTTAGACGTCATGGTACAAAGAATACAAGGTACGATCGATAGCGGCTCCAATTTCGTTCAGTTCGCGCATACCACCTGTGACGTCACTAGGAAAATAATGAATAAATAAAAAATAAAGAAAGTTGACAGGAGATCTGCATTTTTGGGGTTATGGTTAAGAATTGTTTATTTTTAAGACTTTTTAGTTCGTTTAATTTAATAATTACTAAAACCAGCAGTTCCAAAAATATATTTAAAAATAATAATTATCTATTAACATGGATTTGGACGATAGGTAAGAATACTGAATTTATTTCTATATTCGGTATAAAATTGTTTATTAGGTTTTTAGTTTGCGATGTTTATGGTAAATAATTTTCATTTTCATTGCCTCTGAATTCACATGAGGACAGAGTTGAGGATATCTATGGAAAAGTAACCACAAGAGGAATTGTTACATCATTTAAAAAATATTGGGAAGTTTATTGTTTCCCATCGAAAAGTAGAAAATGCCAATGCAGATGAACGTATTGTAATTGTGATAGAAGTAATTCTAAGGGTGAAGTTTATTATAATTAGTGGAAGTAATACCAAGGGTGAAGTTTATTATAATTAGTGACCTCTGCTTCTTTTTATATGTAGAAGTTTCTGGTTTTGAGAATAAATCGGTTGAACGACACCCAAAATTTAAAGGAAGTATTTGCATACCCAGAATATGCCCATCAAGGATTATATAGCTCAAATTTCCTTTAATGGTAGGCAATTATTCAATGCAAATTAACTTTTTAAGTGACTAAAATATTAAATAGTTTACAATATGGTATATCACTAAAAATATATTACTTTTAGGTACAATTAGGGCCCGATACATTTCAAAAAGTAGAATATTATTTTATATTAAATGAGGTATTGTACTAACAATCAATTTATATTAATAACGGAGATTAAAAAATAAACAGAATAAATAGTTCTTTTTTCTTATACTACAAAAATAAACTATAGAATACAACAGTATTTAAAAAAAGTGATGTTCCGGCCGAGATTCGAACTCCGGTCTCTCGCTTCCTAGCCCGACTCCTTATGCACTGCTCCATAGTAACTTGCTTAGCGATAATTCAATGACGGTATATAAACAAAAAAAAAACAGGTTTATAACAATATCTTGACGATTTGAACTGGCGCGCGAATGAAGAAATGCGTGCGGTCTTCTCGTGCGGTTCTATCGTGCGGTCCCCGTCTATACCACTAGCGAACATTCGTTCGTTCGTTCGTTCGTTCGTGCGGATAATGAATACGCACCTTTATGTAGGTCCACATTTCGAAAGCATCTATTTTTCGTCTGTTTGTAGTTTTTAAAGTCCAGGTCTCTGTGACAATGTGTTTACTAATTTTAATTTATTGCGCTAGGATATTGCAGAGTCTTTCCATATTCGTGTAAGTTTTATAGTCGAGTTACGAGCTATTGCTAGTCTGCGTTTCATTTCCTCGTCACAGCTTCTCTTGTTTGTTATGAGGGAGCCCAGGTAATTGAACTTTTCAACCACCTCAAAACCATTAAACTCCTTGATGTTAGTAGAATTTCGGTCTATTATCATGACTTGCGTTTTCCTTTTGTTCAGCATAAGGCCATGTTCCACACTGATCTTACTCAACCTTCTCATTATTTATAAGTTCTTCCTCAGAGCCTGCAAGAATTAAGGTGTCATCGACATACCTAAGGTTTGTGATCTTTTTTCCACCTATCGTTAGTCCGCCTTGCCAGCCCTGTAAGACTTTTCCCATTATGTACTCTCCATAGATATTAAAGAGTATGGGTGATACCGAGGGTGATACTATACAACCTTGTCTCACACCACGTTTCGGACTAAAAGACTTTGATTGAAAAAAAAATTGATTGTTATTCATTGTTATTACAATAAGAAAATGTATTCTTGAAAAAATGCTCTTTGTTAAGCATTTTGACAATAAAGCATTTAAAAAAATTCACGTGCTTACGAGAAGAAAATAAGGGAAGCCATTGAGACAAACGAAACGTCGTAATTGATTTTTCACGTCACCAAAGCCATGACTGTCAAAATAAACTCTTAAAAAATAAAAAGAAGAACCGGAAATTTTTCCGCCATATTTCCGGAAACGACAAAGATAAGTTTAATTACTAAATAGATTATGAATGAGCTCACTAACAGGCAACTTTACCCCAATTTAAGCTACCCTGTATCTCTTACCGTTTCCGAGATAACAATGGCGAGAGCCGAATTTGAAACACCCGGTATAAATATTACAATTATTAATAATTTATAGTTTCAATTATCAATTAATACAATATGAAGATGGAGCTATAAATAATAAGGTTATTAAATATGAAGGAGATGATTATTTTAACTTATTTATGTTATGCTAATTATGAAATTGTTGTTTTTCAATTATAATTTTAAATACTGTTCATAATTATATCCATTATAATATAAACTATGTATTTAGTTAAATTATTATAATTTAATAGCAACACGGATTTACGTAAAAATAAATAATACCTAATCTTAAAATAAGTCAGTGAAATTATTTATAGGTTGGTTTTAAAATGTATTTTGCATGAAAATAGTAATTTAATATAATTTTATAACAATATCATTGGCCTGAATAATGTTTGGGAACACTCCTGACCAAACCAACTGGCAAAGGAGTACAAATATAACGCAATATCCCCAAAGCTGTTTACAGCAACACTAGAAGAAATCTTCAGTCAACTGGACTGGAGCAAAAAAATGGTTAAAAATAGAGGGAGAATATCTTAACCATCTAAGATCCGCTGATGACATAGTCCTAATTGCCAATAGTCCTGAAGATTTATTAAGCATACATTAATGAATTAAATACAGCCAGCAATAAAGTGAGCCTCAAAATGATCTAGCAAAAACTAAAGTAATGTACAACGAACTAGTGGAAAGAATGGCCATTCTAATATATAACACAGTACTGTAAATAGTAGAATATATACAGGGTTGTTCACCACATACGACACAGTATTATTGTCGACAGAGTATTGTAGCTAAACGATTAGGTTTTTACAAATTGTAAGTTTTGGGTTCGTTGAAGGACTATTAGAGCTACAATTTAAAAATATTTTTACAAGATACAGAGTGTCCCAAATAAATAAAAAATATCAAAGTTGTATTTTTTTAAATGGAACACCCTGTATATTATTACATTTTTAGTTTCTACGATTAAAATAATGGTAAATTAGATTTAGGTTTATTACACTTAAACCTTACCGTTTTTGAAATATTTTCAATTTTGTAAAATTGCAGTAAAAATTTTAAGGCTTCATTTCTCCGAGGGTATCAAAGTTTTTAATGGTAAATATTTACTGAAGTTTATTTATTGATCAGTTATGGTGTTTGATTTAAATTTTTTTAATTAATTTTGCAATAATAAAAATAATACTACCTCATACGGAGTGTCTAAAATTTTATTTTAAATAATTTCTAGCTTTGAACGGCAAAAACTCGTTTAATTTAAATGGAATGCTCTGTATATTTTAGGAGAATAAGATGCACAATTTAATTGTCTATCGAATTGTATTATACCACTTTTTACCTATCCCTTCAAGTTTTCGTAGAAAATGCATTTTCTTATAATTTAGACCTCATTTATCAATATACCCATGGAATATTGATATTTTAGATTGGTTTTAAAGCAACAAATGTACTGACTAGTAATATTCTCGTTTTTAGAGAAACGATGATATTACTAGCCTATCTGTATGCAAAAAGAAAACTATTTAAATCTTTATAAAAGAGTATACCATTAATTAAATATACCACCATTATTTCCGCCCAAATACTAATTAATTACATACTTAATTGTGTTAGTTAATAAATTATTCTTAATAAATATGGATTTGAATCAGAAATTAATATAATAATAAGTTATGAAAATGAACGTCTCTGTTGTAATAAATAAACATTTGTCAAAAAAAGAAAAGTTCATTTTTAAGGTGTTACTTTTTACCACACTGTCTAATACAAGGTCTAATACACCAAATACATTTTTTGGTGTTTGGAGCAATTATTATTAATCAACGCAAACAGTCAATTAATGCAGTTTGAATACTGGAATCACATTAATTGGTTCTCTTTAACAAATATTTAAACAGTTTTTTTTAATTTTTTAATGAAATAATCGAACTATATCGACAATAGTAGTGTCTGTACTCTTTAAAATTTGGTACAACTTTAAAAATAATCTAAAATGTCAGTATTCCATGGGTATATTGATAAATGAGTTCTAAATTACAAGAAAATGCATTTTCTACGGAAACTTGAAGAGATAGGTAAAATGGTATAATACAATTTGATAGACAATTAAATTGTGCATTTGATTATCATAAGATATATAGGGTGTTCCATTTAAATTAAACAAGTTATTGCCGTTTAAAGTTAGTAATTATTTAAAATAAATTTTTAGATACTCTGTATAAGGTAGTATAATTTTTATTATTGCAACACAATAATTGATAGTAAAATAAACTTCAGTAAATATTTAGCATTGAAAGCTTTGATACCCTCGGAGAAATGAAACCTTAACATTTTTACTGCAATTTTACAAAATTGAAAATATTTTAAAAACGGTAAGGTTGAAGTGTAATAAACCTTAGTCAAATTTACCTTTATTTTAATCATAGAAACTAAAAATGTAATAATATACAGAATGTTCCATTTAAAAAAATACAACTTTGATATTTTTTATTTATTTGGGACACTCTGTATCTTGTAAAAATATTTTTAAATTGTAGCTCTAATAATCCTTCAACGAACCCAAAACTTACAATTTGTAAAAATCTAGCCGTTTAGCTACAATACTCCGTGTCGTATGTGGTGAACAACCCTGTATATCTGGGATAACTAATACACAGCTCTGGATCTCTACTACCAGAAATCAAGAGAATAATTAAGTTAGCATTGAGTACTTCTGGAAGAAACTCAATCATATTCATATCTAGAATGCCACTTAATCTAAAGAAGAAAACATTTGACCAATGTGTACTACCAGTCATGATTTATGCATGCGAAACCTGGACACTTAAAATGGACATCATAAGGAAACTGCAGCTCGCACAACCCTCAATGGAACGAAATATGCTGGGAATAACCAAGAAAGACCGTAAAAGAATAGAGTGGATACGACAAAAGTCCCAGGTGATGTCATCCACAGAGTCAAATCCCTCAAATGGCAATGGGCAGGACACCTGGCAAGAAGAACGGACAACAGATAGACCACAAAAATTACAGCACGGTACCCACCACCCACGAGGTGTTAAGAGACCTAGAGAGAGACCTAGACAAGAGAGAACCTGAGATGGTGGACTTATTAGGAAATTAGCAGGGATAACTTGGGCCCGCATAGCCAACAATAGACAACAATGAGCCTATCCACAAAGAGAGTATGTGAGGGAGGCTACAACATAAATGGAAATTGTTGAATAAGCTGAAAATAATGATGATGATGTATGTATAGCCTGTGAAACGAATAACTTTGAATTTGACAGTTCCCGCGGGATTTTCTAGTGTTAATTTTATTAGGTTAGCAACTTGCGGCCATGCTGACGCAATGCCGTCTCTCATAGAACAGCTACGGAGCGAGATTTATGACGTCACGCTAACATAATTATTCCTTATATTTGACTATGGCTGAAATCGTACTCCATAGTCAACGTAGATAGTTTTAGTGTTAAGAATAATAATTTTAAGAAATATGTGGTCATCTTTTGACAAGTTTATATTAGTTTATTAATTGCAGTAAACATTATGTGGTTTGTGGTGTGAATATTTTATATGCAATTTTTTGGATTATATTCGACACTATTTTTTATATGACACAACACTGATGAAGGCTATAATGTTAGCCGAAACGTGTTTTTTAAACCCAAAAAAATAATGAAAAACCAAATGAAAACTTAATCGGTGTTTTTCCCGAACCTAAATCCCAAGAAAATCAAAAATTTTAGAATAATTATTATTAATTGCAGTAAATATTATGTGGTTTGTGGTGTGAATATTTTATATGCAATTTTTTGGATTATATTCGACACTATTTTTTATATGACACAACACTGATGAAGGCTATAATGTTAGCCGAAACGTGTTTTTTAAACCCAAAAAAATAATGAAAAACCAAATGAAAACTTAATCGGCGTTTTTCCCGAACCTAAATCCCAAGAAAATCAAAAATTTTAGAATAATTATTATTTATCACTATTAGTATAATATATTGAATGTTTTTTGTTAAATTAGATCGATTTTCAAACCCCAAAATTTAAAATATATTTTACATTTTACCCATTATCTTATGTACCTATTCATTATTTGTATATTGTAAAACATTTGCTGCATTTGTATGGTTCATAGTTCATTTGCCAAAGTATAATATACCTATTTATTACTATAAATAGGTATATATTATATTTATTAACTGTATATTATGTATATTTCATGTAAACTATATCATTTTTAAAATACAAACCAAAAATACGAGGAATAATAATTATGTTTTCTATGTATTCTACAACATATTTATTAATTTGTATCTAATTAGCGTGACGTCATAAATCTCGCTCCGAGGCTGTTCTATCAGAGACGGCATTAGTCTGTATTTAGAAATGTCAAAAGCTGATGACATTTTACTTTTGACAATTATGCAATTTCTTGTTGATTTTTGCAAGAAGAGGAAGAACTGTCACTTGTTTTATTATTTTCCTTTTCTATTTCACGAAAGTAAAAAGAGTTACCTATCTGATTCGTTCAGGCACTCAATTTAAAGAATACTTAAAGAATATCAGTAACTTTTTTGATAGAGGGATTTTATATTTGCCATGTTGGTAAAAAATAACGGTCAAAATTCAAAGTTATTCATTTTATAGACTATATACATATGCATAATATACTCTATATGTATAGAGGGGAGTGGATATTCCTCTTTTATTTGACACATAGGTACTAGGTTGTAACGCAGATATTTTAGTTATATTACACATTAAATTAAGGACTGTAAAGAAACATTTAAAGCTTGTTTCGTTTGACAGTTTCTTCTAAAATTCGCTATATTTAATTTCGTTAAAATATAAGATTTTTTTATTTATTTCTTATAGAATAAACTCAGGCATCACCTGTATCTAATTTTCATAGCAATGTAAATTTATATGTACATATTGCTAAAAGCACAATTACATTCAGACTATACTAATTAGCGATTCAAAGGAGATTATTGACACTACATATTAACGCTTTTTTAAAACTATTTCGATATATACATAATTAATTGTCTTGTGTATATTAATTGTATCTCGAACACAATGATGGCATTGTAAATAACGACAACACCTTGATAATTGAGGACTAAAGTGGTTAGCAGAAAGCACCGCACTGAATATGTTTTTATAATTCGTGGTAATTGTTTGGTACCAACAATTCGTTTAATATCTGCTTGTTAACGTAGTTACTACTATTAATAAATTATATTAATTGCGAGCTACCTAATGTTACCTTGATATGATTGATCCTTATCTATGTGTTTATAGGTTTAGATTTTATTGATACAGTACTGAGTTGTAAAAGACATAAAACTGGGCGAAACTTTGAAATACCCTGTGAAATGGTTTAACAAAGTAAAGAGTTTAAAAACTACTTTATCACGAAGGTGAATCTTTTCTTGATATACTCTGTTTTATGGCTCTGTTTTTTTTCTCAGGTAAGATTTCGACAGACGATGACAGAAGAAAAGCAAATGACGTCCCATACCAATCTATTTATTTTACTAAAAAAAGTTTCTAATAATTTTTAAGTTAACTATGGATGGGTTTAAATATAAATTCGTCATGCGTCGTCATTTGTTGTTTTTAACCAGTTTTATTGGCTTATTTCAAAAATGACAGATCGTATTTCAATTTTATTGGTTTGACGGAACGATGAACGACAAACGGACGCCGATGCGTATGAAGTCGCCTTTAGATTTTTGACGTTTGTCAAAGTCTTGCCAAATTATAGGTTATAATTTTGTGACAACTTTTGTCAAATACCCTGCGTTTTGGAAGATGATGCATTTTGATTCGTGTTATTACGTGTGTTTACTGTCTTTTGAAGTCAAGTGGAGGAAAAATCGAGTGAAAATTAACTGTAGATCCCAGAGCACAGTTTATGGTTAATACTCGCTGCCCAGGCAGAAAGTCTTATACAGATACACCAATAAAGTTACTATCAATAAAGTTCGTATACCATCTCGTCGTAGGTAAGTGCATCTCGAATATGGTAGAAAGACCATACTAAACACATACTAAAAACTTGAGTAGCTGTAAAATATCGACATAACACGATAGGTAAATAATGGATTTTAGTACTGCAGAAAAATAATGTCAAAAGGTACTGGTTTAAAAAAAATTAAGATTAATGTTAATTAATCAACCTGTGAGGTATAAAATTTGGTAAGTGTTATTATTAATAAAATAGTTTGTTTTATTTATGTTATTTTATTTATTCCTGCGGAATATTACAAATTTGTATTTGTACATAAGTTATATTGATAAATATAATCATAAATGCGGGAAGTTTCATAAAGCGTGAAAGTAAGAAATAGTTCATTTTTATATTTTTTGGTATGTGGTGGTCTTGTTTTTGTTTGTTTTGTATTAACACATACCGTTTTTTATTAAATAAAATAACTCGATAACATTTTTTCAGTTTTATACAGTTTTTTTCACAATATTTTTTCACAAGTTACTTGTCAGTCAAATTTTAAATACATATATTAATTTCCTGCTATTTCTTGCTATGCGTTCCAGTTGTACCAACTTATTTCTTTGTAAAACAAAATAAACTACATTGAAATTAAAATGACAGACACATCTATCACTGTCAAGGATCTTCTCGTTGGACAGACTATAGTTTGTTTTTTGATTCATATCGATATCTTTCTTTTTGTTGGAGATATTCTAGGACTATCTGATCTGGTGGTAGAAATATTTTACCCTTGGTTGAGTGCTTTGAAGAAGTCAATCGGAGTTGGCCCTCAGCAAATCTGTGTGAATCCCATACCCCGATTGTAATCAATAACAATAGAAAATTTGAGATTTGAAATATTGACTATTAATCAGATATCAACTTATTGATTAACTAATATATCAATAATTTATATCAATTATTTTTCGGCGCTTGTACTAATAAATTCTTTTATATTTCCAGGAAGACGAAATATGGATATCCAGTGAAGATCTCAATACCGAAAATAGTTCAGACGACGAAAGACTGAAACTGAGGCATGCCTGTAAAAGGAAAACCAAAGTGAAGAACAGAAAACGATCATCTCCTAATATAAACGTTCAGAGACCGTCGATATCTTCGATTCCACCAGTTGCTGGTACTTCAAAAGACTTAGGTTGGTGATAAACGCTATTATGCCAGATTCTTTTGATAAAACCTTGACATTTTAATAAAACTAATAATAAACAAAAAGTACTTAATGTTATCTTTCTACATGAATCCGTCACATAGATTATAGAGTTAGATATTATTTAGTTATATATTTTATTATTTTTTCAGATAAAAAAACGAGATTTGGTAGGTTAGTATATGACATAAAATAGGATTGTTCGTGTTTCACCGGAAATGACTACACCTTTTGATTTTTAAATGGCACTCTCAGTATATTTTCTACTTTATTCGATAGAAAATGACACTCTGAATAGAAAAATATTTCATATATTTTGACATTTTCGCATATGGTTTATTTGAAATTGTAACATGCGATTCATAACGACAAGTTGACTCGAAATACCGAGTGTGTGGTACCAAATTATTTGTAAAAAATTGCATTTTGGTTCAGATATGATTAAAAATACGATATTGGCATTTTTAACCGGCCAGGATAAGACAGGAAAAACATTAGACGATCAAAACTATTTTTCCAAGGCTCCTTGATTAAAAATTAGTATTTTTAGATTGAAAATACGATTTTTTTAAAGTGAAAATGTCAAAAGTTGATATATGATATGCCATTCTATTCAGAGTGTCATTTTATATGGAATAAAGTAAAAAAATACCGAGGGTGTCAGTTAAAAATCAGAAATTGTAAATTATTCTTATTTCCGGTAAAACCGGGAGTGACCAAAAACAATTGAATTCGTCAATTAATCCTAATTTATGTCATATACTAACATACCAAATCTCGTTTTTTATCTGAAAAAATAAAAAAGTCATAGGGGTAAACAGCAAAATGAAACACAAAATCACCACAATACACCAAAAATTTTTTACAAAAATACTTTTAAACTTTTGGACGCGCGTTTTGCTAACCATGTTAGCATCATCAGCAGATGATTAAGACTAAACTACTATCTACAATTTGAGCGTTTATATACCCGCTCAGTGGGCACCGAGTGGGTGTGGCAAGTTCTAGCCAGCCCAGTCAGAGCCCACCGAGCGTAACAATTAAATTTCCGCAACTAGAGTAGTAGGAACAGAGAACTGGACCGTTGTCTCTGTTCATACTATCTATACAATTATTAATTCTGATGCTTTCATATGCATCTAATTGCCTGTAATTTGAGACTTGTTTAATTAATTTTCAATTATTAAGATCTATATAATGTTCTTTATCAACTATATGTTCAGCAACGCAAGATTTATCCGGTCTACCATATCTTATCTGAGCTAAATGTTCTTTAAATCTAGTTAATATTGATCTTCTAGTTTGCCCAACATATTTCTCATTACAATCTTTACAAGAAATTTCATAAATGACTTTTCCAGTGGAGGTGTTTTATCCTTAGGATTACCTAATAGGGGTGAGCCATTTTCGAGACGCATCCGGTATTTCTTATTACGACCTTCTATGGAATACCAAGCAGCTATTTACATTTTTTTGACTTAATTTAGATGATCGACTGTTGGCGTCCAGACTGGAAGTACCGTCGTCACAATTGGACGAATCAAAGACATCGGATGAAGAGTACGCGCCCGTACCGTCGAACTACAACACGAAACGTATGAGCTTGGAGGACTGGCGACCTATGAAAGGTGCCTTGAACTTGACCTCCTTAGAAGAGGCAGCTGCCGGTAGGTCGATAGAAGTATGAAGGTTCCTCAGTATGTAGCGTTCTTGTATTGATTATTATACATAAGTAATTATTAGAGTACTTCAACCGTACAGGTTTCTGCGAGTTAACAATATAAAAACTTTAGCAGCTAAATAGTGACTACTAAAGTAATGATACCATATGATCGAAAAGAAAACGGCGTCAAAGACGGCTTTAATTAACATAAAACTTCAAATCATAACACTGATTTATCGAAAGACTAAAAAAGGCTAGAACGTTTCCAGACACACAAATATCTATCAAAAAAATTCTCCAATTTTAAAAATAATTTTTACTCAATATAAAAATGAATTACAACGTTCTCTCTCTTAAGGCTAACCAGCAGTAAGGGCCATTAAAAAATGAATGAGATAGTGTTGAATGAAATTTTTTTTTCGATCGTATGGATATGTATTATATTATGTCTGGCAAAGTCCAGAATTTGGAAGCGTATACTTACTGTAAAGGCTCCCATACACTTAGGTTTAAGTTGATACGTTTTTCCTTGAACGAGTAAGATGTAAGGCAAAACGTAATGTGTAGATGGGGCTTAGTAGTAATATCAAAGTTCATAAAAACTATTTCGAAGTGTTGCTATTGGAACTCTTAAGTATATTTATTTTTTCTCTAAATATATGAGATTGAGAGATATTATAGGTAGAAAAAGTCCATTTGAATTAAATAAATTATCAATTTGGGATCTGTTAATTATAAATATTATGATTGAGCATGCTGCCAAAAATATTATAGGTATTATATAATGTGAATAGAAATAATATCTGGGACCAATAAAATAACTCTGACGCACGATAGATTGACATTTAAATAATCTTTATGAAGCTAACATAAATGTAAAATTAGTATATATGTATTTATGTACCTGTTACATAGCTTTTTTAAACTCCAAATGACAATTACAATTTTAAATGAACTGTCAAATTATATACCATTGTACATACCTATTATATATTTACAACTAATTTTTAAAAGCGTTAACCTGCTAGTATTTTTTTACAATTTTATAACCAAGATTGGCTAATTTTAACAGGATGTCTCTACAGGGTTGTTCACAACATAGTACGACATGGAGTATTGTAGCTAAACGATTGGATTTTTACAAATTTTAAGTTTTGGGTTCGTTGAAGGACTATTAGAGCTACAATTTAGAAATAATTTTACAAGATACAGAGTGTCCCAAATAAGTAAAAAATGCTATAGTTGTATTTTTTTAAATGGAACACCCTGTATATTATTCTATTTTTAGATTCTACGATATGAATAAAGGTAAATTTTATTAAGGTTTATCACACTTAAACCTTACCGTTTTTGAAATATTTTCAATTTTGTGAAATTGCAGTAAAAATTTTAAGGCTTCATTTCTCCAAGGGTATCAAAGTTTTTAATACTAAATATTTACTGAAGTTTATTTATTGATCAGTTATTGTGTTGCAATAATAAAAATTATACTACCTTATACAGAGTGTCTAAAATTTTATTTTAAATACTTACTAGCTTTAAACGGCAATAACTTGTTTAATTTAAATGGAACGCACTATATATTTCAGGAGAATCAGATGCATAATTTAATTGTCTATCAAATTGTATTCTACCACTTTTTACCTATCCCTTCAAGGTTTCGTAGAAAATGCAGTTTTTTATCATTTAGACCTCATTTATCAATATACCCATGGAATATTGACATTTTAGATTGTTTTTAAAGCAACAAATGTACAAAATGTACAGGCTAGTAATATTATCGTTTTTAGCAAAATGATAATATTACTAGCCCATTTGTATGCAAAAAGAAAACTATTTAAATCTTCATAAGAGTATACCATTAATTATATATACCACCATTATTTCCGCCCAAATACTAATTAATTACATACTTAATTATATTCGTGAATAAATTATTCTAAATAAATGTGGATTTGAATCAGAAATCAATATAATAATAAGTTATAAAAATGAATGTTTCTGTTGTTACAAATAAGCATTTGTCAAAAAATGAAATATCGTTTTTAAGGTGTTACTTTTTACCACACTGTCTAATACACATACATAATTCAGTTTTTTAGTATTTGTAGCAATTATTACTAATCAACGCAAACAGTCAATTAATGTAGTTTGAATACTGGAATCATATTAATTGGTCCTCTTTAACAAATATTTAAACAGTTTTTTTTTATTTTTTAATGAAATAAACGAACTATATCGACACTATTAGTATCTGTACTCTTTAAAAATTTGGTACATATTTAAAAATAATCTAAAATGTCAGTATTCCATGGGTATATTGATAAATGAGTTTTAAATTACAAGAAACTGCATTTTCTACGGAAACTTGAAGAGATAGGTAAAAAATACCACACTGTTGTGACACTGTCTAATACACATAAAAAATTTAGTTTTTTAGTTTTTGGAGCAATTATTATTAATCAACGCAAACAGTCAATTAATGTAATTTGAATACTGGAATACAACTTTGATATTTTTTATTTATTTGGGACACTCTGTATCTTGTAAAAATATTTTTAAATTGTAGCTCTAATAGTCCTTCAACGAACCCAAAACTTGTAAAAATCTAATCGTTTAGCTACAATACTCCGTGTCGTATGTGGTGAACAACCCTATATATTATTTGTATGTATATAATGTATGTATATAATGTAGTGTTTTTTATATGATCGCTATTTTTTTCGGACATAGTGTACAAAAAAATTAAAAAAAAACTATACATATAAAAAAGATATTTAATTTTAAATAGTTCCTAGTTTTTATATTCAGAATGATGTTTAAAATGCGGTTCATCATTGTGAATATAAATAGAATGATATTATATGGTTGATTGAAGAATCTTTCAATCAACGATTATATATTCAAATTATTTACAACGAGAAATAAATATGTATGAATTTCGGAAATTATTGAATATTTTTTCTGAATTAAAATATCTAAAGTCAATCTTCCATCATTGCTATACTGGCAAAATTGTTATGATTTCTAATTAGAATTTTAGTTATTTGTGATAATAGAATTATACAGTTGCTATTTTAAGGCTAATGTCGTGTTTTCATATAATATCGTATTTTAAGATTTTTTCTAATTATATGTAATAATAATTTTTTTGTTAAATTATGTAGTTATATAACACTTTCAGTTCAATGAAAAATTGTATTTCTTTGTTTTAAACACTCAAGGATGTATTGTCTTAAGATCATTATCCAGAAAGAAAAAAATATATTGAAATATTAATCACCTAAAAATACACAATCTTGTTTTTTGCCTAGATCCGTTAACACATTCCTTTTCCTACTAAAGAAAAAAAATATACCGATTGGCCGACTATTTGATTGCATGCGTGCGCAGCTTGATAAGAATATATTGGTTGGAATACCCTCCAGAACAAAATAGATTGAACATTAAAATGCACGAAAATTTTAAGGTGTAATTTTCCTGCTGGTCAGATGTATTTTACAAAGTATAATTTACAAAAACAACTATGCATATAAGTCAATGCTTATACAAAAAAGTGAAACAAAGAGTGAATATGAAAAAATTGGTAAAATTATAGTTTATTACTTAAGGTTTTATCTTTTTTTTATGTAAATGAAATTGATGCACATCAGCATATACAAACATGACAAAAGGGTCTTTCTAAAGAAGTGTTTTTCAATAGGTCTGCGCAGTCTCGCGATGATGTTGACTTTTGCTGTATTGTTCTACTATGGTGACAATATATTAGTTTAAAGTCCATTAATAACGAAATTATGCATACAAAATGTTGCAAATTTGTTGGTTTTGTTTTAAAAAATGGAAGTGTTTTTTTATAAAATAACAATCACCTTATTGAATAAATTGACTCAAATTGCTAAACGATTACACTTTTTTGTAAAACGTTTTCTATTCCATTTTAGGTCAGTTTTACTTGACATACTTTGTTTAGCAGAAAAATCGAGAAAATTGGTTAAACGTTTCTAATTAGCCGTCTCATTACGGTTGCCATTCCATGCCGTTTTTTTCTATAATTAATACATATTTGTCCATCCTGACTAGGTTAAGCAAAAAGATCACGTTTAGACTAGTGTAATAAAATTACGCAGACGAATCAATCAAAAGTATTTTTAAAGTAAAGAAAAAACTATTTGGTAATATTAATTAATTATCGTCATTCAAAACACTACATAGTAATAATTAAATGTTGTGGTATTTAGTATTTACATTTAAATTAGTAACGCATTAAACAAGAATTGTATGTAATTCTGTAGATAATATTTATATAATGATATAGGGGACAGTAGAATAAAACCGTACCGCCCAAGCAGCATTTGGACGTCGGGACAACGTTGTGTCACGCGACCAAACGTCGGGGCGCAACGTCGGCACAACCTCGTGCCAACCCTAGTCTGCACTAGTTTGGAGAATAATTTTCGGGTCGAAACGACGTTGGATACCGACGTTGGCTAGAAGCCTAATTTAGTACAAACTGCAACGTTGTTTAAAATCCTAATTCACAGAAATACATAACTAATATGGCGTCTAAGTCGCGTTTTATCCTAAATTGGGATAATTATAGTAAAAATATTATTTTTATGATTTAGTTAGAGACATATATGTCAGATGGCAGTGAAGGAAAACAAAACAAAAGTATTTAAGTGTGGAGGATGTTTGAAGATCATAATTATTGAAACACTTTAACCGACTCTGTAACTCGTTACCCAAGGCAAAAAAGTTAAATGCAAACAATTTTATTGATAAATGTATTGTTTCTACTTTGAAAAATACTAATGGGCCTTAAAATTAAAGAAGTTTTAAAAATTTTCTTGAATTCTTTTTTAGTAAAATGAGAATAATTTATTCGCAGTCGAAAAAATTGTTTCCGCGTGTTTTTTAGGGTCAAATATTTCAAGTTAATGTATTCAAAAAGCAGGAATTGCTATTTTAGGAACGAAACATTTTTTTATTTAACAACATGGCGGCTTTCACTTTGTTGTTCTGGAGATTAAGATGGAGTAGTTCGAGTAGTCGCAAGTCGCATACTGGACTAATAAAGTCGCAGTTCGGCCTTAACAGGTAGTATACTAGTCGCAAGATTGCCTAATTTAGTCATCCTAGAGTCTAGCTTGTGCCGCCCTCTATAATCTAAATAAACGAGGGAGTGGATAAACTATCGGTAATATATGTCGATGAATATTTAAATTTAGTTTTATATGTACCTTTCTTATGTCCCATTTAAATTAAGTATTTTTCTATAAAAACAAAAACAGCACTGAACTGTCTGACTTAACAGATCAATGAAGTGAAAATTTAAGATTTAAGGTTATGGTTCAATACAGTTGCAAAAAGGTAGTGACTCGACGTCCTACCAACGTAAGAATAAGGAAATCTAAACAACGTTGGAATTAGTAAAACAGACGACATTTGCATAACGTTGGAATAGGTCCTGAAACTGACGTCGGAAAACTCTATATTGTCCAACGTTGTAACTACGTTGTCCGAATCACCTAAAGATCGCTTAAGCAAAAAAGGTTACAAGACAAAGTTTATTCGACGTCGCAGAAGCTTCTACTTTGCTGTAGTACTAGTCCAACGTCGGCACAACGTTATAAAAACGTTTAAATTTATTTTAGTATCCAAGGTAAGGAGCTAACTATTTTTTGTAACTAATCCAACGTTGTGTTTAGTAAACATGTGATCGCAAGTCGTGAAAATGCTACTTGGGCGCCTTGTACAAAAGTTAAAAAAATGCTAAATTTTTTGGTCTGGGTAGTTGTGAGGACTGGGAGTTGTATTAGCATTATATTAACAGAAATATAAGTTTTTCAAAATCATTGCAAATAGTACGATCCGGTTGCCGAAATCGTACTACTAGGCTTCCTATATCTATCGTACCATCTGAAATATATCTACATATTTATACTTAACCATAATATTAAAGAGGTTTCCCATCAGGCTTATCAATAAATATCATAAACTCATCTCTTCTGGACCATTCTTTTTATCTGCTTTTACGACTACTATTGTCAGTTCAGTGTGCAGATCAACATGTACCTCAAATCAACAATTGTGTGAACATTGCTGTCTACAAGCCAAAAACTACCCATCCAAAATCCATTTGTAGCACTTGCTGTACTTGCAGATTTAAAAGACGTAAAAGAGTCGCTACTTTCCTAAACTGTGCTGGTACTTGTACAAATTGAGCAACTTAACCATACAGAGGCATCGTTTAGACAACATTATTAAAAATTCTTCTTCTTCGTCTTCTTTTTTCTCTAACCATTGTTTTCCTGCCCTTGTTTTGACGTCATGGACCCATCTCTTTTTTGGTCGGCCCACACCTCTTGTAGTTCCCTTTGGTCTTCATAGTATGACTTTTTGGGGCAATCAGTCTGGACCCTGTTATGCCACATGTCTTAAGCTACGGTATACGTAAACGCAGGTAGGATGACGCTGTCCTATGCCTTTTTCTTTAGGTTGATGGGCACCTTTTGATCTTCGAAAATATCACTCATATTCCAAATGGATCCTGCGCCGAATCTCCGTATTTTGGTTCTCTTTACCCAGCTTGATTTTGTAATGATCTACATTTTTAATAACAACGTTGTCTACGGTAATGTTATGGCTATTGTTGCTCATTATCTTATTGGTCGTATTTAAGTTCATTTTAAGGCCTATTTTCTGGTATTAGTCATTTAGTTACTTTAGCATGGTGTTCAGTTATTGAACATCGGTGCTCAGCAAGACTATATCGTCTGCGAATCTAAGAGGGCTAAGGTGTACCCTATCGATATTTAAACCTCTTCCCATTTAGACCTCGCCAATGCAATAATTATTATAAACCAGATATTGAAGAGGTACGATTTATGAGATGGTACTGTATTAGGCCTTTCCCCTAATAACTAAAAATTGTGGTATTTACCTTTAAAATAATAATGTAAATATTAATAAATTGTATATAATTTTATATATATAAAATTTATTTAATGATATACTAATCGCAGCATACTAATTTGCTATATTTGTTTACAGTGATACTTGAAAATTAAAAAAATATATGTATGTACCTATGTAGTTGTGTGTTTCGCAAGGCTAAATTTTATTAAGTTATTGTTTCTGTTTGTTAGGAAATTAATAATTACTGCAGCGTTTGCGTGATATATCCAATAAATTTTTATGAAAAAATAACTCACATTTTACAAAAACAATTCGGTGTAACTATGATTCATTTAGAATTAGTGTATTTATTTAAAATTGAATAAAGACTTACCAAATGAACATAAATTACTTAATTTTAAATAAACTTTCAAATTATACTTGTACGTCGTTTTATAATTTCTTATAGAAGCAAAAAGCGTAAAAAATTTCCTTCTTCAAGTTATCCAGATGTTACATTGTTATTTATTATTTCCGATATTTGGTTTTAATTCTTTTCAACTTTAAAGATTATTTGTTCACTTAGTATCTTATACACTCTTACAACATCTTTACTTATCTAAATTGTAGGAAAACGCGAAATAGAAAAAAAAATGCATTCACTTCCCGATTTTTATTTTATATATCCATTTACACCCTGTATTTTAGAAATATACTATAGAGGATAGAGGGTGATTCACGGCGATTGTAGGTTAGACCTTTAATAAGAACCGAATTGCCGGTGATAGGATTTTTTTAAAATTTGTATTATTACATAAAGGCGCCTGCTCCATCTATTTAAATTATTTTCAGCGTGACATATTGTTGCTGCATCATTTAAGAAGTAGTAGTATATTTGTAATCTTAAATGGAATATCAGGTATGTTATTAAATTTCTGGAAACGACCTTCATATTCTCCTAATTTTTCTATATACTGTAATATACCTTTTGCTAGTAGGTTTTGAGATAAAAAGTATCTATAACATGTGTAAAATTAACAAAAACATGCTCTTGAATAAGCAATGGTAAAATCATGAATTGAGCATATTTACAGTTGAAATTTGAATTATAGGGTAAGGAAAGTTGATATATTCGATCAGTCATAAGGAAACGATTAGATATTACCACATGTTTTTTTTATAGTAGAAAAACTATGGAAAATGGAAGCAGTTTCGTAAAATGTAATAATATACTCGGTGTTCTATTTTAAACAACATAAATACTACTATTTTTAACTACTACTATTACTACTATTCATGTATAAGAATCGCTTTTAAAACGTTCTTCGACGTTGTGTGGTGCCTAGGCGCCATTGATTTCATTCATTCCAGTCTCCGCCACGCAGATCCCTTGAGCTCATCGCCTTCTTGACACCTTCCACACAGTTTGTCCTTGGTCTTCCCTGTTTCCTTCTCTTTTGTGAAAGCCAGTTTAGTACCTTCAGAGGCAGTCGCGTGTTGTCCATCCTTCTCACATGTCCATACCACTTCAGTTGGACACTCGATCTCTATTTTCTCTACTATAGTTTTTTGTCTAACCATTTTGTCCCTGATTGTTTCAATTCGTACTCTGTCCAGCCTTGATATTCGTGCTGATCTCCTTAACGCGTCCATTTCTACCGCCAGTAATTTTCTTTTGTTATTCTCTGTTAACATCATAAATCTTTAGTTTTCTGTCTTTACCTATTTCGTTACTCCAGAGCCAGAGTATCTTATTCAGACATTTTATTGCATTTCTGGCCTTGACTATTCTCGAGCTTATTTCGTTGTCGTCTTTCCCGGATTTATCGAAAGTAACGCCTAGGTATTTGTATTCGTTACATGTTTGTATGTATTCATTATCCAGTTTTATTGCTGTTTCATCCGATTCCCCAAACTTGGTATTCCTCTTTAAGTTTTCGTGTCATAAATTCCACAACACAAATACTACTATTTTTAACTACTACTATTATTACTATTTACTACTATTATACTACTATACTACTACTACTACTACTATGCTACTATTTAAAATAACACAAATAGTACTATTGTAATTTAGATGGATGAAGCAGTTTGTAAAAATCCAAATTTTCAAAAAAATTAAAGAATACTTAGAATTAAAGAATACCGACAGCGATTATAGGTTCACCGCCGTAAGTCACTCTGTATATAAATATACTTGAACAATATCCAGCTTAGATAATTGAATTTTGACGTAAAAGAGATCCATCGTCAAAATTAATATAGCCCTTATTACGATTCACGAGTACGAACACATTTTTAATGCCATTTTAATAAAAGTTTGTAAACATTTTCGATAGAGAACCGTGTCCCGAAGATGTCCTATCCCGAAAACTTTTACGAAGGGCTACTTGACAAGTTGCGATCCTTAAAATCCTGTTCCTCCCTGAAATCCCTTCGAAAAATATCGCCTCCCGAAAGAGCAACAGCCCCAGTCGATGGGAAAAGTTTCCAGTTTCTAAAGAATACGCCCGAAGTGAAGGCCACGCTGGATTTCATCAATAAGTTGGATGAGGAGATCGCCGATACGATTTGTAAATATAAGGTAAGCTCAGAGAGCTGCAACAAGTCAGTCATGACATGTCTTAAGTTATTTCTAAAACCAATATGATTTAAATCTTAAGTTAAGTTAATTTCAACATAAAGTTTAAATGACTTAAATCATTTCGTTTTCAAGTCAAATCATGTTTGTAAAGACTTAAATCAATATCATCATTATTTTCAGCTTATTTAACCATTTCCAATTATGGTCTAGTCTCCCTCATATACTCTCTTTGTATTTGGGCCCATTTTTGTCTATTGTTGGCTATGCAGATTAGGTCTCTTAATGCCTCGTGGATCCCATGTTGTAATTTTTGTGGTCCATCTGTTGTCCGTTCTTCTTGCTAGGTGTCCTGTCCATTGCCATTTGAGGGATTTGACTCTGTGGATGGCATCTATTATACTGTTTTTTTTTCTCGGGTAAGATTTCGACAGACGATGACAGAAAAAAGCGGATGACATCCATACCAATCCATTTATTTAACTAAAAAAGTTTTTAGTATTTTTTAAATTAGCTATGGATTAGTTTATAAATAAATACGTCATGCGTCGTCTCTTGTTTTTAACCAGTTTGTTGGCTAATTTAAAAAATGATAGATCATATTTCAATATTATTGGTTTGACGGAACGATGAACGATAAACGGACGCCGATGCGTATGAACCTTTGAATAAGAAGACTAGGGAAGGAGTATAATGCTATCCATGTATTCATGCATGGTGGGCGGAAAATGCACCATAAAAGCACTCTAGGGTGGGATCCTTGACAGTTTTGTTTGACGATTCATTTGACACATTTGAATTTGATTTGAAATTTTGTGGATTTGTCAGTCTTTACGGAGCTTATTTTATGTTATTTATTATTTATTCTACTACTGATAGTTGTATAAAGGTAGTAAATCTAGATGGAAATTGTGGCAGCACTTTAATTAACAGTGACACTATCGCGATTTATCGAAAAAGACTCTAAAATAGTTGGTTGTGTAGCATGCGGTAGATCTCGGCAAAAATTGAGTGAAATAATGGAACAACTTTTCGCTAGTAAGTGACTATATACTATACATACGTGTAGTAAACCGATCATTTATGAAATTCACTTAAATTAACTAAATTATATATTTTTCTTGCATTTTTGCTTTTATTTATTACTTGTCAAAGATTAGATGTCAAAGAATTTAGATACGTTAATTTGACTTACCTGCTTCAGTAGCGTATCGGATGTTTGTGGTAATAAATACTTATTATAACTTATCTATTTTTATTAGAATTATATATTTTTATAACAATTTTAATAACTACCAACATTTTATTCACAACGTAAAATAAAACAACAAATTATTGAGTCTACCTCACGTCTACCCTACATCATAGTTTTACATTTTTTAAATAAAATTAGAACGACACTGATAAACCGGAATTTAAGTCGGCCATATTTGAGGCCCATCGCGGTGTACCTAAGATTTTTGATATGCTCCTTCCTTAGTCTTCTTATTCAAAGTGTCAAATAGAAATGATAAATATTTTGCATTTTGGACTGTGTTGTTACTATGGACTGTGTAGTACACTCCATAGTTGTTACTTGTGTTTCGTGTTTTTTAAAATTAAGTGGAGGAAAACTCGAGGGAATTAAGTGTTGAGCCAGACCATAGTTTACAGTTAATATTCGGTGCCCAGAGACACAGAGAACTAGAGAGTTGTATTATTTACAAATGCAGTATTGGCTAAATAACGGAAAAGAGGCAACAGAATGGGGATGGAGCAAAAAAAAACGGATACCTTAGTTCCAAAAACAATGTCAAACGCAGTGGCACCAGAATTTGTATTGAAAATGATTTACTGTAGTTGCAAATCTGGATGTAATAAACTATGTACATGTTTAAAATCCATGTTCAAGCTTGTGTGGTAACTGCAATTTCTTGCGACAACAAACAAATATCGGTCGATGAAGAACAAATCGAATAAAATTGTAAACTTTCTAGAGATGACAATTTGAAAAGTTAGCTTACAAGTTGGTAACACATTTTTATTAAAATGGGCATACTTTAATTATTGTTGTTCGATTTGTAGGGGTGTATGTTTATAATGTATTTATCATAATGAAAAAGTGTTAAGATCGTAGATGATATTCATGTCAAAAAGACATTCGCAAATAAGCACTTTATTACATTTTATTTTTTTTCTTCCAACCTGTAGCCTAATTTTTTAAATTGTCACTGTATTTTTAAAAACAAGTTGTGGTTAGTACACATGTATTTAGTAAAGGATAGATATTACAATTTTTGTTAGTTTTAAAATATTATTAAACCACCAATAAATATTTCTTGAAAATGTTACAAGGATTGTATTTTAGTGGATATTGATGCTAAATATCTATGTTATTTTTTAATAAGCTTAATAAATTAGTAATTTGCATTTCGGTGATTCCTTTTTAAAATTGCTCGACTTTCAAAAATTTTTTGTACGTCACTGCGTTAGGATAATAAACTATTTTATATTGGTTCTGATAGAGTTTTTTATTCTCTTTAATTGTTACCTTTTGAGGTTTTGCGCTATAACGCACACCGTTTTCGAGTTATTTACATTTTTTCCCAAAAAGTACCAAAATTCAAGATGGCGGCCGATTTTTTTTGATGACGCACACACCGGACAAATGGGGGCTTTTAGTATGTTAATAAGGGATACTAATGCTAACTATTTTCAATGGTCGCAGCTTTCTAAAAATTTTTGCAAATTCAAAATTATTTGCACTGGCCTATATATAAAGTTGGTTAACTAACAATGCTAAAGTACAAAGCAACAAGTAGTTGCTTGTCAATCAAAATTTAAATATATTAGATATGCGTTCCAATTGTATAGTCTGTAAAACGAATAACTTTGAATTTGACAGTTCCCGCGGGCTTTTCTAGTGTTAATTTTATTAGGTTAGTAACTTGCGGCCATGCTGACGCAATGCCGTCTCTAATAGAACAGCCTCGGAACGAGATTTATGACGTCACGCTAGTTAGATACTACAGATTAATAAATATGTGGTAGAATACATGGAAAACATAATTATTCCTCGTATTTTTGGTTTGTATTTTAAAAATTATATAGTTTACATGAAATATACATAATATACAGTTAATAAATACAATATATATACCTATTTATAGTAATAAATACTTTGGCAGATAAACTATGAACCATACAAATGCAGCAAATGTTTTACAATATGGCTGAAATCGTACTCCATAGTCAAAGTAGATAGTTTATGTGTTAAGAATAATAATTTAAAAAAATATGTGGTCATCTTTTGACAAGTTTATATTTATATTAGTTTATTAATTGCAGTAAACATTATAATATATAAATAAATTTTGTGAATGCAAATAATAATACATCACTATTAGTAGATATTGAATGTGTTTTGTTAAATTAGATCGATTTTCGAACACCAAAATTTAAAATATATTTTACATTTTACCCATTATCTTATGTACCACCTATTCATTATTTGTATATTGTAAAACATTTGCTGCATTTGTATGGTTCATAGTTTATTTGCCAAAGTATTTATTACTATAAATAGGTATATATTATATTGTATTTACTAACTGTATATTATGTATATTTCTTGTAAACTATATCATTTTTAAAATACAAACTAAAAATACGAGGAATAATTATGTTTTCCATGTATTCTCCAACATATTTATTAATCCGTAGTATCTAACTAGCGTGACATCATAAATCTCGCTCCGAGGCTGTTCTATTAGAGACGGCATTGGTCTAATATTTAGAAATGTCAAAAGCTGATGACATTTTACTTTTGTCCATTATGACATTTCGTGTTGATTTTTGCAAGAAGAGAAAGTCACTTGTTTTATTATTTTCCTTTTCTATTTCACGAAAGTAAAAAGAGTTACCTATCTGATTCGTTCAGGCACTCAATTTAAAGAATATCAGTAACTGTTTTGACAGCGGGATTTTATATTTGCCATGTTGGTAAAAAATAACGGTCAAAATTCAAAGTTATTCATTTTATAGACTATACCAACTTATTTCTTTGTAAAATAAAATAAACTCCTTTGAAATTAAAATGACAGACACATCTATCACTGTCAAGGATTTTGTCGTTGGACAGAGTATAGGTGAGTTTTTTGTCGTATCCACTCTATACTTTTACGGTTTCTCTTGGTAATTCCTAGCACATTTTTTTAAATTGAGCGTTGTGCGACCTGCAGTTGCCACTTCATGTCCGTTTGAGTGTCCAGGTTTCGCATGCATAGGTCATGACTGGTAGTACACATTGGTCGAATGTTTTCTTCTTTAGATAGAGTGGCATTCTAAATTTGAATATGATTGAGTTTCTTCCGTAAGTACAACACGCTAACTTAATTCTTCTGTTGATTTCTGGTAGTAAAGATCCCGAGCGTGTGTATTAGTTGTCCTAAATCTATAATATATTCTTCTACTTGAATTCTTTGAATATATCTAAAATTAAATAATAGTTAAAACTAATTTAAATTTTAAAGACTCTTCTGTTATAGGAAAATTTAGTAATAAGCTGAAAAGACAAAACGATTTGAAACGTGTTAAAATTGAACATGTTTGTGAATCCCTTTTAGTATTTTTTCTTGTGACTCCCCTTGGTTGTTTATTTGAAATTAATTGCTTAATCATGATCTGAAATTAAAAAGAAACATTAATGTTATGTAGCCGAAAGCGATTCACGAACAAAACTGGTAGATCTTTAAAAATATATCTACACGTTTCTTATATCATACATGTTAATGCTGTATTTACATATTGATATAAAATATTTATGAACCTTGTGTGCATTGTATTTTAAGATTTGTAGAAAACAATTTCATATACTAAAAAAAAAAAAATAACGGGTAGTACGAAAAACGGGCGCACCTTAAAATATTGATGTTTTTTTAAGTTTAATATATTTTGTTCTAGTGGGCCAATTTTGATGATTTTTTAAATAATTTGTAGCTAATGTAAAAGGAATGTAAAAATCATTTTATCATCTAGATACGTCTTTTGCCGATATTTTATTTTTTGATTTTGATATATCTCAATAGATTTACAGCAATTTTAGCATCGATTTTAGGTCCTCATCAATACACTTATAAAATAGTATACCGTGCTGGCAACTGTTACTTTTGGGTCGGAATTTACATGTGTGGAAGTAAATCGCATAGGGATCTTATTAAGTCGGAGTGAGAGAAATGCGACCGACCGACGCGACGCGCGACGGTGTGCTGTTGCGGCGTTGCCGATACGCCTTTCCCTATCAAGTAAAGTAAAATCACGATCGCAAATCGCTTATTTTTAAAAGACTTTTTTTTCAAGAGATAACTAGATAAAATCATTAGACATGTTTCTGAGCATCTGAAATGGAATTATAAGGATATCGTTAGGGTGTCATTTTTTTATAACGAAAACGTCAGTAATCACGATAATTTAAAAACTCAACTTTTTAACACATAACAGGCCATAACTCAAGAACCACTTTAGATATTGAAACTTTTTTTTATTTTCAAGAACGGATATTTTACAATATGTTTACATAAGAAAAATTCGATAAGGTTGTTTTTTCCATTCAAAAATTGTAAACAATCCATCCATTTACTTTTAGAGCATAGCAATTTTGAGCAATCGTGTAATTTTTTATTGATAAAGATTTTCACATACTGTCTACAAAGAAAATACAGCAGAAATATTAACAAAGTTCTTGAAAAAACTACAATCTATTATTTCTAATAGATTTGGAGATATCGATTTTTGAATTCAGAGTTCTAATAGCGCGACCACTATCGAACACCCACTCAATTCCACTTATTTTTACCAAAAATGCAAGTGTTTCTAGCTTGCCCTTAAAAAAATTCAAGCTATAGGGAAATTTACAACGACTCGTTAATAAATAAACAAATTAAGTATCACGAAACGTAATTAAATCGTGAAGCTGAACGCATGACGTACACCTTTCCCTAGAACTTTAAGTACTGACAGAGGTATTGATTGGGTCGACCGGTCAACTGCGACAAATAGAAGTGTCTAGCCCTAACAGTCAACTTTTAAGCTTGACCAATCAGGTTGGTTAGCGTGGTTATTTGAAGGGTGTTAATTCATTTGTGTTTGTCAAAAACTCTAACGTGATTGGTTGGGCTTAATAGTTGCCTGCTAGGGCTAGACACAAGTCGACAAATCTGCTATATCCCCTTCCACGCCTCTTAGCGATGTGCACAGTTTCTCGGTTTATTTCATACGTTTGGCAACGTGTTTGCTGTCCTCTCTGTGTTCAGTACATTATAAACGCATTGTACTCTTCTTACATACGGAAATATCGACCCAAGACTAACCTTTGCCAGCCCTTAGTATAGCCTGTCCAACGAGAAGATCCTTGACAGTGATAGATGTGTCTGTCATTTTAATTTTAAAGTAGTTTATTTTATTTTACAAAGAAATAAGTTGGTACAACTGGAACGCATAGCAGAAAATTATTATATTTAAAATTTGACTGACAAGTGATTACTTCAAAATATTGTTTAAACTGTATAAAACTGAAAAAATGTAATCGAGTTAATTAATTTAATAAAAAACAGTATGTGTTAATACAAAACAAACAAGAACAAGACACCACATACCAAGAAAATATAAAAAAGAACTATTTCTTACTTTCAAGCTTTATGAAACTTCCAGCATTTATGATTATATTTATCAATATAACTTACGTACAAATACAAATTTGTAATATTCCGCAGGAATAAATAAAACAACATAAATAAAACAATCTATTTTATTATTAATAACACTTAGCAAATTTTATAGGTACCTTAAAGGTTGATTAATTAACTTTAATCATAATTTTTTAAACCAGTACCTTTGGCATTACTAAAATCCATTATTTACGTATCGTGTGATGTCGATATTTTACAGCTACTCCAGTTTTTAGTATGTGTTTAGTATGGTCCTTCTACCATATTCGAGATGCACTTGTCTACGACAAGATGGTATACGAACTTTAATGATGGTAACTTTATTGGTGTATAAGACTTTTTGCCTGGGCAGCGTGTATTAACCATAAACTGTGCTCTGGGTCTACAGTTAATTTTCACTCGATTTTTCCTCCAATTTACTTCAAAAGACACAAAACACACGTAATAACACGAATCAAAATGCATCATCTTCCAAAACGCAGGGTATTTGACAAAACTGACAACAGTTGACACAAAATTATAACCTCTAATTTGGCAAAACTTTGACAAGCGTCAAAAATCTAAAGGCGCGTTCATACGCATCGGCGTCGGTTTGTCGTTTATCGTTTCGTCAAACCAATAAAATTGAAATACGATCTGTCATTTTTGAAATAAACCAATAAAACTGGTTATAAACAACAAGAGACGACGTATGACGGATTTATATTTAAACCCATCCATAGTTAACTTAAAAATTATTAGAAACTTTTTTTAGTAAAATAAATAGATTGGTATTGGACGTCATCTGTTTTTCTTCTGTCATCGTCTGTCGAAATCTTACCTGAGAAAAAAAACAGAGTATACGCATGGTTTGCATACTCCCCCTACAAACTGTTTCATAACTACTGAACACATATTGGCCTTGTTTGCCAGTTGAATAAAAAATTATTTATTAAGATTCGGAGGCCCCCTAAAAGACGGGGCCCGGGGCGGACCGCCCCTTCCGCCCCCCCCCCCCTTTAGTCCGCCACTGATAATTTAGCTAGAATTGCTTAAAAAATCATCAAAATCGGTCCACTAGAGAACATGAAAATTTTAAGGTTCCCGTTTTTTGTGCCAGTGTTGGTACAACACTGGCACAAAACATGTACAAAGATGGTACATGTTTTTTGAAACACCCTGTATATAAAACAGGACCTAAAGAAAATTAAGCTGGATGCCAAATGAATATAAATTTCAGAAATGTGAAAAATTGGAAGGCAGAACAAATAAATGCAATTTGCAATTGGTCACAGCGTTTATGAAGTTATTAAATTGGTAATATGGCTTATAAATTAAAAAAAAATAAAACGCGTTCGGACAAATAATGCGAAACACAATATCGATGGCTATCGTAAAATTCTTATGCGATTATTTAAAAGTCACGGTCAATGATATGGTCGGCGCGATACTTAGCGGGTGTCACGGTGTCACCGTAAAATATTAAATTGTAATTACTGTCAGAATACCTGATATCGACCTCGAAAGAGGTCTTTGAATTAATCCTCGTAAACGTATATACAAGAGGAAATCGCCGAGGTTGAGTTAATATACTGAAAAAAACATTTATATTAATTTTAAAATAAGGCAAATAAGTACAGAGTATTTCAAACTTGTACATAATGTATAATAGATATTGTCTATACCTGGGGTGTCAGCCCATCAAGGGATAGAAGTTAATGAAAAAACAAACGATCTAGCTAGAATAGAAATGAACACTCCCCCTACTTATTGGACCAGAACCGTTCTGCTTCTCAACAGGAAACCAACTTAAAGGTTGATTCTCACTATACCTTCCGTTTCCATTCCATATCCGTTCCGTATTTTTTATTATATTGACGCTATACTTAAGCTTCCGTTTCGTATCAGTTCCATACTTTTTATTGTACCGGGTGGGTCAAATTCGACGCTTTTAATGGAAAAACCCTTTTCTATAGGAGATAGACAAAAACTAATATCGGTGTCTGGAGCTCAATTTTTGTCAAAAACATGATGGTGAAAACCACATATCGATATCTGTTACCGTTTCGGAGTTACGGGATGTTTTTCAAAAATATGCATTTTTAATAAATCGCTGTAACTTTTTTGCTATGGAAAATTTTGTATTTTTATGAAAACATTTCCAAAGTACCTTTTTACGTAGAATTTTATAGTTTAAGTATACTTTTTTTAAAATTAACAATTTAAGAATTATCAACAGAAAATTTGATTTTTTATATGGGACACCCTGTATATTTTTAGTTTATTGAAAAGAATTTAAAATTACCTTTCCAAAAATATCACACTTGATATTTTGCTCGATTCCTCTTCGAGATATAGAGTATATAAAAATTTGCCCGCTTTATATGAGTAGGCTTTGAACGGCACCGGCTATAATGCAAAAAATTCAAGCTGTGAGCATCAATTAAAACGAAAATAATATTTGTTATGAGAGATGCAGAATTTTATAACAATTTAAAATATATTTAACCAACATCAACACATTTAAACTATATCTAATAACAATAAAAATAAATAGCAAACCAAGACATGAAATTTTGCTACAGGTGTTCGACATATCGACCGTCTTCTGTTATGGACAGACGGGGAGTTTCCGCAGAACAGTTCTTGCGGAATTCATTAACTCAGTGGGGGTAAAAGATACCCTCTCATAACTGCTAAGTATTTCTAATTCTTGTCTCGATTATACGGAATAAGGAACCTTTATTCTTCCGCAAATATATCCATAGGATTAAATCCATGGGCACTAAGTCAGGCTACCAACGGCTGGGATCTTGGTTAGTTATTCAATTATTCTTGAAATTGGGCGCAAAAACTTGCTGATAACTTCAGCGTTCAGAGGCGGTGCATCGTCTTACTGGAAAAATATGTTTTCGAGTTCCATTAAGGGCATATATCATCAATAAGGGGTCCAAAGCCTACTAGTTAAAAGTGGCAAACTTTTAAAAATTCTGTATTTCGAAGGGGATTATAACAAAATATCAAGTGTGCTATATTTTTGGAAAGGTAATTTTAAATTCTTTTCTGTTAATTAAAAATATAGAGGGTGTCCCAATTAAAAAATCAATTTTTCTCTTGATAACTCTTAAATTATTAATTTTAAAGAAATATACTTAAACCATTAAATTCTACGTAAAAAAGTGCTTTGGAAATGTTTTCATAGACATACAAAATTTTCCATAGCAAAAAAGTTACAGCGATTTGTTAAAAATGCACATTTTTGAAAAACACCCCGTAACTCCGAAACGATAAAAGATATTGATGTACGGTTTTTACCATCATGTTTTTGTTGAAAATTGAGCTCCTGACACCGATATTAGTTTTCGTCTATCTCCTATAGAAAATGGTGTTTCCATTTAAAAGCGTCGAATTTGACCCACCCTGTACAATTTATATCATTACGAAATTTTTATTTTAAAAATTTGTATCATTTGATAAAGATAATAGATTTAATTAAGACGTGAAAGAATAAATAAATAAATATCAGCAAAATTTTAACAGAGCTGGTAAAAATGTAAGAAGTTGACAACGCTGTTTCCGATACGCTTCAGTCTGTCCGCCAAAAATGTATGGAAGGAAAGGATATAGAACGGAAGGGAAACGGAACGGATAGTGTGCATTGTCCTATTTATTTACATGATATAATATTTTATTTAAACGGAAGAGAAACGGTAGGGGAGCTGATATGGAAGGTATAGTGAGAATCAACCTTAAAGCGGAACTCAAGAACCTAGAAGACTCCATCCTTAACCTGGAATGGGAATCCCCCAACGGTCAAAATTTTCATTGAATTAAGTAAGGACAATGTTGGGATTGTCACCGGGTTTTTAAGAGGACACTAAATCCTCAATAAACACTTCAGTAGATTAAAACTAAAAGACAATGGCAAATGCAGATTCGGCGAGGAAACACCAGAACACCTCATCACTGTCTGCACCGAGACGACAACCATTCGTGCTATAACTTTTAGTATGACTGATATCGGAGATGAAGAACTAAACTCTGTAAATCTGTCTCAGATACAGGCTTTTGTCAAAGCCTTGAGACTATTAAAAAAAGTGGTCGGCCAAGGAAAACAGCGAAAAAAATTGAAATGATAATTAAAAAAATCGCTTTAACTAATCCGCATAAATCGACAAATCAAATTTTGAGTGAACTACCTGGTGTCAATATAAGCTCTAAGATCATCCAAAGAAGGCTAAGAGAAGCAGGATTATTTAGCAGGAAAGCAGCCAAAAAAACACTCATCAGTAAGAAGAACCAGAAGGCCCGACTTATATTTGCAAACAAATATTTGCACTGGTCGACGAATGACTGGAAAAAGGTACTGTTTTCAGATGAAAGCAAATTCTATATATTTGGATCCGATGGCATATCGTGGATGGACATCACCCAGAAGGGAAAAGGTTTGATCCAAAGTATACCAAGGCCACTGTAAAGCATGGTAGTGGATCTTGCATGGTTTGGGTACAGCATGTAATAGGAACAATGGATCGATTTATGTATTTGGACATCTTAAAGAAAGTGACGATTCCGTTTGCTGATGATAATTTGCCTTTAACCGGGATATTTCAGCAAGATAATGATCCAAAGCATAAATCGAAAGTCTCACAAGAATGGTTTTTGTCTGAACAAATTAGAGTTATGGACTTTCCTGCCCAAAGTCCAGAACTTAATCCCATTGAAAACCTGCGAGAGAAACTAGATCGCCGGGTAAGACGAAGTAACATTAGCAATAAGAAAGATTTGATTAGAATTTTGAAAGAGGCCTGGAATTCCATTGAACCAGATACCATAAGAAAACTATTGGACTCCGTGCCAAAGCGATGTGAAGTTATAGCTAATCACGGTTACTCTCCCCATTATTAATTTTGTTAGGTTAGCAACAACTATGTACTTGTAATTTTTATATTAAATTTTAGTTTCTCTATTTTTGTCTATATGGTTTTTTATTTAATTGAATAAAATCTTAAGTTTTCGTGAGATATGTGATTATTTCATTTAAATAAGAACAATTTAAGTATCTCTAATTTTAACTATGCATAAAATGGCCTCAGTCCCGGCGTTAACAAAAAAAGACACAATTTCAAAAAGTTTCTCTACTTTTGTCCGATAGTATATTTCAGAGTAACAAATTTCAAGAAAAACGGTTTACCATTGTTTTTATGAAGGAACAAAATATATTATTTTTATTTACCTTTTCGAGGGCTGTAACTTTCTCGGGAAGCATTTTAGGGCTTATGCTCTAAAGAACTATTTGTCTTATTTTTATCTGTAAAATCAACCATCAAAGTTAGATACACTAATTTTTTGACACCCTGTATATTCAATCAGCATTCCTTTTTTCCTTGCTTTGTAGTTTCAAATTTTAAATCTTGTTTCAAACTTATTAAGCATATTGATATCATCTGTTCATTATTATTCATCATGAAATCTTTGCATTTCTTCTTACACAAAGAGTGACGCCAAAAACGTTTTTAAACACAGACATTTATGTATTTCCTAAAATTCTCTCCAATTTACTTTTTTTTTCTTTTATTTAGACCGAAAGAAGCGAAAGACATAAGACAGAACTTGAATTATGCCAACATATTTCAGATAATGCACTCTCTCAAGATAAAGACACTGATCTATTTTTGGATATGTGTAATTTCGAGGGAAAATTGAAAGGTTTTAAAAAGCAAGCTGAAGAAGAAGTTATGGAGGCTTTTACTAAAGGTAAATATTGATATTTTTTAATGTTATTAAAAGACAAACAAGTTTTTATTGTTTATTAATTCATCATTGAATATAAATAACTAAAGGAGTCAAATACTATTTATACAGGGTGTTTCAAAACAAATGCGAAAAACTTCAGGGGGCGATTCCTTGTTCAAAATAAAGGGTAGTTTGCTTCATAAACGTTGGGTCAAAAGTCAACCATTAGGGAGATATCGCGGTACAAAGATGGCGGAAAAATAATGTTTTTATTTTTTATCTTGAAAACGAAAAGAGATAGTCTAATGAAATTTTATGGGAGCATTACTGCTACGAAAACACACTTTCTGGTAATTTTTTCACTTTTTTAAAATGAGTGGAAGGGGTTGAAATAAACTACCCTTATCATTCTTGTTAACGAAATTTAAAGAAAAATCTTATCAAACACATGCAAAAAAAATTGATTTGGATAGCTTGGTTTATTTAGAAACTTTTTTATCTCTTGTGTTTCTTTGATAAAACTCGCCGATTTGAAATTAAAAAATAACATGTAAAGCATTACATACCAGGATCAAAAACATTTTTAGATAAAGAATCTAGTAATAATAACGATAATAATAAGAATCTAGATAATAACGTATTGCAGTAGAGTAATGTCAATAAAATAATATTAGAAACATCCTAAAAAGTGACAGCGGCCGACTAGATTTTTTCCTAAAAAAATTAGAGCAGCCCACTAGATTCTTTATCTAAAAATGTTTTTTGTCCTGATATGTAATGCTTTACATTTTATTTTTTAATTTCAAATCGGTGAGTTTTATCAAAAAAACACAAGAGATAAAAAAGTTTCTAAACAAACTAAACTATCCAAATTAATTTTTTTGCATGTGTTTGATAAGCATTTTTTTTTAATTTCGTTAACAAGAATGATAGGGGTAGTTTATTTCAACACCTTCCATCATTTTAAAAAAGTGAGAAAAATTACCAGAAATTATGTTTTCATAACAGTAATGCTTCCATAAAATTTCATTAGTCTATCGTTTTTCGTTTTCAAGATAAAAAATAAAAACATTATTTTTCCGCCATCTTTGTACCGCGATATCTCCCTAATGGTTGACTTTTGACCCAACGTTTATAAAGCAAACTACCCTTTATTTTGAACAAGGAATCACTCCCTGAAGTTTTTCGCATTTGTTTTGAAACACCCTGTATATTCATACTGACACATATTCATATTTTACATATTATTCATATACCTACATATTTTAAATTTATACCAATTTGAATTCCCGACGCGAGTTGTGCTTTCTGTGTATATTTTTTATTCATCATCATCATTCTCATTTTATTTTTTAACTCTATTTCATCATCATTTTCAGCTCATTCAACCATTTCCAATTATGGTGTAGCCTCCCTCACATATTTAGATACTCTCTTTGTAGTTGGGCCCATTGTCGTCTATTGTTTGCTATGCGGGCCCAAGTTATCTCTGCAACTTTCCTAATATCATGGTCCCATCTCAGGTTTGGTCTTCTTCTATGTCTCTTAATTCCTCGTGGATGCTATGCTGTAATTTTGATGGTTCATCTATTGTCCATCTTTTTTGCCAGGTGTCCTGTCCATTGCCATTTAAGGGATTTGACTCTGTGGATTACATTTATTACCTGGGTTTTTTGTCGTATCCACTCTATTCTTTTACGGCCACTCTTGGTTATTCCCAGCATATTTCATTCCATTTAGTGTTGTGCGACCTGCTTTTTTCTTATGATGCCCGTTGAAGTGTCCAGGTTTTGCATGCATAGATCATGACTGATAGTACACATTGGTCGAATGTCTTCTTCTTTAGATAAAGTGGTATTCTAGAGTGGCATTCTAGTAATATGATTAAGTTTTTTCCATAAGTACTCCATGCTAACTTAATTCTTCTGTTGATTTCTGGTAGTAGAGATCCCGAGCTGTGTATTTGTCGTTCCAAATATTTTGTTCGGCTGATTTTTTCTCTTGTTTCTCTTAGTGTAAGTATGTGATCAATCATGTTGAAACCGCTTCTAAAGCCTGCTTGTTCTTTGTTGTTACTTGTAGTATATTTTTTTATTATGTTTGTATATTTTATAATTCCCAAGTAGCATTTTCACGACTTGCGACCACATGTTTACTAAACACAACGTTGGATTAGTTACAAAAAATAGTTAGCAGCGTACCTTGGGTATTAAAATAAATGTAAACGTTGTTGTAACGTTGTGCCGATGTTGAACTAGTACTACAACAAAGTAAAAGCTTCTGGGACGTCGAATAAACGTTGTCTTGTAACCTTTTTTGCTTAAGTGATCTTTAGGTGATTCGGACAACGTAGTTACAATGTTTGACAATAAAGAGTTTTCCGACGTCAGTTTCAGGACCTATTCCAACGTTATGCAAACGTCGTCTGTTTTACTAATTCCAATGTTGTTTAAATTTCCTTATTCTTACGTTGGTAGGACGTCGAGCCACTACCTTTTTGCAACTGTATTGAACCATAACCTTAAATCTTAAATTTTTACTTCATTGTTCTGTTCAGTCAGACAGTTCAGTGCTGTGCTTGTTTTTATAAAAAAAACTTAATTGAAATGGGACGTAAGAAAGGCACATATAAAACTAAATTTAAATATACATCGACATATTACCGTTACTTTATCCACTCCCTCGTTTATTTAGAATACCTATAGGGGGCGGCACAAGCTAGACTCTAGGATGACTAAATTAGGCAATCTTGCGACTAGTATACTACCTGTTAAGGCTGAAATGCGACTTTATTAGTCCAGTATGCGATTACTCGAACTACTCCATCTTAATCTCCAAAACAACAAAGCGAAAGCCGCCATGTTGTTGAATAAGAAAATGTTTCGTTCCTAAAATAGCAATTCCTGCTTTTTGAATACATTAATTTGAAATATTTGACCCTAAACAACACGCGGAAACAATTTTTTTTCGACTGCGAATACATTATTCTCATTTTAGTAAAAAAAATTTCAAGAAACTTTTTAAAACTTCTTTAATTTTGACGCCCATTAGTATTTTTCAAAGTAGAAACAATACATTTATCAATAAAGTTGTTTGCGTTTAACTTTTTTGTCTTGGGTAACGAGTTACAGAGTTGGTTAAAATGTTTCAATAATTATGATCTTCAAACATCCTTCCACACTTAAATACTTTTGTTTTGTTTTCCTTTATTGCCATCTGGCATATGTCTCTAACTAAATCATAAAAATAATATTTTTACTATAATTATCCCAATTTAGGATAAAACGCGACTTAGACGCCATATTATTATAGTTTTGTATTTCTGTGAATTAGGATTTTAAACAACGTTGCAGTTTGTACTAAATTAGGCTGATAGCCAACGTAGGTATCCAACGTCGTTTCGACCCAAAAATTATTCTCCAAACTAGTGCAGACTAGGGTTGACACGAGGTTGTGCCGACGTTGCGCCCCAACGTTTGGTCGCGTGACACAACGTTGTCCCGACGCTGCGATCCAAATGCTGCTTGGGTTGGTTTTATGCAAAGTTATAAATCTGGAAAGACATTGTGTTGGAACTGGAATTCTAGTAATGTTAGTGTGAATTTCAGAGAGAGGCTTCAAACATATTTGCATGTGCTTTTAAGTTAAAATCATGTAAAATAACTTTTTTACTTTTAAGTTATTAATATAATACATATGACGTAGTAAACCGATAAAATATGAAATTGTTTTTCGTCATTCATTGGTACTTAGTTACTTCTTTTTTTGAGAGAATATATAGTAGTTTTTGGTATGTTCAATTATGTTTTACTTAAATTTGCATGTTTACGGTTTATGTAATTAAAAATTAATTGAAGGTCAAACCAGAAGATTTCCGAAAAATGAGGAAATCCAATCGAACAATCCCGTTGAAAATAAAGTAGAAAATGCAGGAAACGGAGATAATTCAGCACCTAGAAATTTCATTGAACTGAATAAAAGGGTAAGTAGACATTTAACGACAATGTTATTGGTCGTTCTAGGTCCCAGCTTTAATGCATGAGAAATTTAAGATTATTATTATACTTTACAATATTGTATTTTACTATCACCTTCGCGCAAATAAATTTATCTGTTCCACATCCATCGATCTAATACCTTGAATTTTCTCTTGCGTTAGTTAAATAAAAATTGAAAATATCTGTATATTTTATATTATTGAAAATAATATACAGGGTGGTCGGAATTGTAGTAGGAAACTTCGGCAGCATATTCTGCAGATAAAAGTAAGTAAAAAAGGCGGTATAAACTTGTCATAAAGTGCTTCGTTTTGGAGAGGATAGGGTGCTAAAGTTTCATTTTTATTTTTTTTCCAAATAAATATTTCTTTTGGTAAAAATCGCTACGATGAACCGTTCTCAAAGATATTTGAAACATACCCAAGTCAAATCTAAAAATGTATAACAAAAACCCTTCCAAGCCTTGTCTCTAAAGCAATATCGATTTAATATTCTATAATTTCAGTCCATTCGAGATCCAATGATGACTACTTGCTGTTTAACTGATGAAGAAAAAACTAAAATTGAGAACATGTTGAAGGATATAGGTAGGAAGTTATTAATTTTAATACTTTAAAATATTTTTTGGTTTATTCAGATATAAAAGGTCTAATTATTAGAGTTAACAAAAGGTTGTTTAGTTTAGGATACTTAGGAAACCGTTGTTAAATCAATAGGACTTGCTAACAATCATATATTGGACCAGTAAATATCGTATTTACAAAAAAAATTGTTGACTTTTGCTAGTAATTGTCGGTAGTCGATAGTAAATAGTAACATTTACTAAAAGTTATCAGTAAAAGTCATTCTATTAGTACAATAGGTAGCGTTGGTGGAAGTTATAACAACAAAACAAATTAAACTTTTGTGAACATTCAATCATCTTCATATTTAAGCTGGTCCACTCATCTTAAAATTACAAGAAAAGGATATCAAAACCTAAAATGTGAAAATTTAAATATTTGCCTTTATACTTTACTAGCGTGTACCAGCGACTTCGTTCGCGTCGAATTAATCATTTCTAATGGTGATGATAAAGCAAAGCAAGAATTTCCATTAACATACAAACTGGATAAAATTTTCTCACATTTAGGTCAGCATGAGAAAAAACAATATGGCGATATTATTATATAACTTGGTAATATTTGAGGGGTAGGACTTTCGAAAAATCCGTTTGCCAAAAATAAGTTTTTTTCGTCAAGCAGTTTAAGCAGAATCGTGATTAAGAAATTACCCAACTTTTTGGAACACCCTGTATGATTTTTTAAAAAATTTCAAAATATGTAAAAAAAAACAAATAAATTATGCTTGTTCAAGCGTTTTCCCGAAAGACTAACGGTTTTTTAAATAACAAATATTGTAATATTTGAGGGGCGTTTTCACCCTCTTGGAATTTGAGGTTCGAGAAACCCCTCCTTATCGAACCCTCTACACCCCACAGTCAATCCGTTTGCCAAAAATCAGCTTTAAACGTTAAGCAGTTTAAGCAGAATCGTGATTACTCAATGGTCATATTCTATGAAACACCCTGTATAAATTTATAAAAAATCTTAAAATATGTAAAACAACAAAATAAAATATACGTGTTTAAAAGTTTTTCCGAAAAACTCACCGGTTTTTAAATAAAAAATATTTTAATATTTGAGGGATAGTTTCACCCCCTTAAAATTCGAGTTTCGAAAAATCCCTTCTTATCGAACCTCTACACCCTAAAGTCAATCTGTTTTCCAAAAATCAGCTTTTTACGTCAAGCGCTTTGAGCAGGATCGTGATTAATCAATGACCAGATTTTTCGAAACACCCTGTATACATTTTTAAAAAATCTTAAAGTATGTAAAAAAACAAAATAAAATATACGTGTTTAAGCGTTTTTTTCGGAAACTTGACCGTTTTTTAAATAAAAAATATTGTAATATTTGAGGGGTGGTTTCACCCTCTTGGAACTGGAATTTCGAAAAATCCCTTCTTATCGAACCTTTACACCCTAGAATCAACCTGTATCCCAAATTGAGCTTCTTACGTTGAGTGGTTTGAGCAGGATCGTGATAATCTCAAAAATCATCAAGCGTCCTATTTACTATTGGATAACTGACTATCAATGAACACGAACATGCACGAATTAGTTTTAATTGCTTTTATTTCAACTTTATTGTTCGTGATTCTCTAGTTATTTTTTTATTTTAATATAAATTTGGCTATTTTGAATGTCTTGATTTTAAAACTGATATCTCACGTCAAATTTTCTGCCAGTTATTGTATTATTGTATCGATCAGTTCTGATACAGTTACCAACAGCTGCTAGAAGATAGTCAATAAGTAAAGCGAATGTGAATTTATTCACTAGTATAAGTTTGTTTCAAAATTAGTTGTTGAACTTTAACTGGCATAGTTTTAGCAAATCAGTTAATGTGAGATTTTACTAGTAATTGTTAACATTTTCAGCTTTTATTTAAACATATAAACAGACAGTAGTATCGACTGACTTATGAAGGTCTATTGTACCACGTTGATGTCCTAGTTCCTAGATTTTCTTAAACATATAAATATATATTAAAATTTATAAAATATTAATACAATTTTTATATTTTCAGATGATTTTCAGTTGGATGATGGTCAGCTTTCAGTATGGTCTGACTCAATCAAAGATGTCAACGAGCTTGAAGAAAATAAGGAAAACATGATAGTGGATCTTACCACTAATGCATTTTCAATATTACAAAATGAAAAAGATAGAATGGATGAAATTAATACTCAGTTACAGGTAGGCACCCAAAAAATGATTTTTCATAAAATCTTATATTAATCACCCATTTCATTACTTATTTGTTACTGATATTATTTATAAAGAGCTTAGTATTTCTTGAAGAACTGCATCATGAGACTTGGCTTTTTTTACATTTTAAGATTTTGACAGGATTAGCAATTTCTACTGCTTTTCTACAGATTACAATATTTTTGTTAACACAAAATAATAAAATTATAATAAATCCGGATAATCATTTTTAGAGAATAACATTAGAAAAAGGTGATGCTGAAGAAGCACATTCAAATTCAAGGACAACAATAAACCCTGTCAAGGACGAGGAGTTTTGGAAAAAGTGTATTTTAGATCAATCTCTAAAGGATATCGATGAAAAACTGGCTAAGATTCACCAAAGTAATGTTGAAGCAGAAGAAAAATTAAAATTCTTCTTAGAAAACAATAACATTGAAGAAGAAGAAGATATTATTTTGATATAATGCGTGACCTTAAAACTATCACTTTGGTATAATAACAGTACTTAATTTTGTCAAGTTTTTTTTCTAATAAAAATAAAATTTCAATATTTATTGAATTCATTTTTAAAAGAAATAAATTTATATTTATTTTAAGTAATTTGTTTTGGTGGTAATGGTAAATTACATAAATGTATATCTTATTTCTTGACATTTCTGTGACATATTTTTAATCACTATTTTTGTAATAAGCAAATTAAACATATTACAAAAAACAATGATTTTTTTTCAAACATCACCAAAGTATTAATTTTTGCGACGTGATTGACAATATAAAAAAGTCATTTTAACGCCTAGGCATAAAAGTAAAGCACTTTTACGCCTACGCACAAAAGTACGAACTATATTATTAAACCGACATAAAGTGTCAAATTCAACGAGCGTAACTATAGTTTCTCGATATACAGTGTGTCAATTTTAAAACTTCCCACCCTTAATATCTTTCTTGCAGTTAAAAATATGAAAGATCGGAACATGCCTGCATTGAGATTTTGGTTTTCAGGCTAGTGTTTCTACAAAAATTATTGCAGTGAATCTCCTTGTAGTACAAATGATTAGAAGATGAGGTGGCAACATGGACGTAGCCATTACATTTTTTTAGGGGGTCGAAATTCGAAAAACTAATAAACAGAAAACATCATAAACATTAACGTTTCCTTTCTCAAATTCGAATGCAACCTCTAATCAGTTTCACAGGAGGAATAGTTAACAGTCCAGCAGGACGGTGTTCCAGCTCATTATTTTTTTCGGGTCCGACAGTGGTTAAACGAGAAATTTGCAGGTACATGGATTGGCAGAAGTGGACCAATTGAATGGCTTTCAAGATCACTTGACTTTTTTTTGGGGGGGACATCTTAAATCCATTGTTTATAAAACACAATCTACTGATATTGATGATCTTAAAAGGCGAATTACAGCAGAATGCCAGTCAATTCCCGGTGTAATTTTCCGAAATGTTAGGGAGGTGTTTGAAAACAGACTTTATTACTGTTTACGGGAAAATAGACAACATTTTGAACAACTTATAAGATAGGGCGTAAGTGGTGTAACCTAATCTTCTAATCATTTGTACTACAAGGAGATCCATTGCAATAACTTTTGTGTAAACACTAACCTGAAAACCAAAATCTGGCACGTTTAATTGTTTCTGCACCTTTGAAACGCGATTATTCGGAAACCTCTGAATAAAAAGCAATAAAGTAGGATACCACTGAAAAGAGAATTAAACGTCCTTTAAAACGATGTGCCACTTGACCCCCATTCCCATTTAAGATTGTAAAGGTGACATCTACCCCTCCTAGGGGGGTAAAAAAAGACTAAAAATATTCATTTTATGTGTCCCCCTTACAAATAAAATTGACGTGTCTTTCCAATTTTTCATATTTTTAACTGCAAGAATGATATTAAAGGTGGGAAGTTTTAAAATTGACACACTGTTTAATTACATACAAGGTATTACTTTTAATTTTTTTTATATTATTTGAAACATTTGAAATCGTTTAAAAATTATTTGTGGCGTTTGAAAAAAAAATAGCATGTTCTATTCGGAGTGAAAATGACTTTTTGTGCCTCGTCTGTATGTCAAACGTCCAGCTTCGCCACAAAAAGTGTCATTTTTACTCTTTGTAAAACAATATACTAAAGTAAACGCCACCAATGTTTGGGAGTGATTCATCGCTTGATGAAGTTAGAATCCACACGCGCTATCATTTTTACATTAAAAATAAGCAGAAAATACGCAGACGTAGGTTTTAAAGGCCCGGTCTAATCATCTGCCTGCGCTCCTCCTACTTATTCTAAAATGTTAGCGTGATTGACAAAGACGGTACTATATCGCGTTTCTTTGATTGATTCGTTTTTGTGCGTCAGTCCATTGGTGTGCTTGCAGTGAGGCCAATGGGGCATTCCAGTTTATATTTATAACCAAATATATGTTTTGAACATGATACTCAAGAAAAACCACAAGAAATGGGTAGCCCCTGAAAATAAAGATTCTTATAAGGAATGTATAGCCTCAAATCTAAATTATGAAAATACTACTACGATAGACGAAATATACGAAAACATCAAAGGGGCCACTCAAACGGCTATCGAAAAATGTTGTCCCAAAAAAGTAAAAGAACAAAAACTGAATCAAAGAACAAAACTTTTAATGAAACAGAGAAGAGATATGGAGGACAAGAGTACACAAGAATATAGAACTTTAAACAGTGAGATATCCAAAGAAATCAGAAAGCATAGGAGGCAACAGAATACGGAAAAAATTAGGAAAGTCATAGAGAAGAATCAAAGTTTGAAGATATTGAGAAATAGTACAATGGGAAGAAAAGAAATACAAAAGATCAAGGATATACACGGCAACATAGTAACACACAAACAGGAAATCCTACACTCTATTAAACTTTTCTATCAAGAACTTTACACATCAAAACAGCAGGGGATCAGAACCGACATCCGAAAGGTAATAAATCAGGGGTCGGAAGAAATTCCAGAAATAACCGAGGAAGAAATTATCAGTGCCCTTAGAGATATGAAAAACAATAGAGCTGCCGGCGACGATGGACTGGTAATAGAGTCAATTCAAGAAGGAGGACCAGAAATCATCAAAGCTTTAAATGTCCTATTTAATAAATGCATTGAAGAAGAAATAACCCCATCGCAGTGGAACAACGCAACCATCATTATTGTACACAAGAAAGGTGACGTTACAGACCTTAAAAACTATAGGCCCATCAGCCTTCTTAGCCACGTATACAAATTATTTACTAAAATACTCACCAAGCGCTTGACAAATAAAATAGACTTTTTTCTTTCGAGCGAACAAGCAGGTTTCCGATCAGGTTACGGAACAAATGACCATCTTCTAACAGTCAAGGTACTTATCGAGAAATGCATTGAGTATAATGGACCACTAATGCTTGTCTTCGTGGATTTCGAGAAGGCCTTCGATTCGGTAGACTAGTGGAAGCTTCTAGAGACACTAAGTGAGAGTCGCATCGATCATCGATACTCCTCAATCATAAGACATATATATGATAATGCCACGGCAAACGTCAGAATATCGACAAATCAATGCACAGATAAATTCAATATCGATCGAGGGGTAAGAGAAGGCGACACACTGTCCCCTAAACTATTCGTTGCTGTGCTAGAAAGTATGTTAAAAATGATAAACTGGGATTCAACAGGAATTAACATCGATGGCAAATTGATAAATCATCTCTGTTTTGCAGATACATTATTTTAATAACAGACAACATACAGGAGGCACAGAATATGCTGGATATGCTGAATGATGCTTCGGAAAAAGTCGGTTTGAAAATTAACTTGTCAAAGACACAATACATGACAAACCTAGTACTAAGTGGAAATTTAAACATTAATAACATACATTTGGAACAAGTGCATATATATATAAATACTTAGGGCATGAGATCGGTATTAGAAGGGATAATCAGACCCACGAAATTCTACGAAGAATAGGTTTGTCGTGGGCGGCATTTGGCAAACTAAGGCATATACTGAGATCTGATATTCCCATATGTTTAAGAAGAAAGATCTTTAACCAGTGTGTCTTGCCTGTCCTCACGTATGGAGCTGAAACGCTTACTTTGACAAAAAAGAACATACATAGAATACAGGTCATGCAACGGAAAATGGAAAGGTCTATGTTGGGAGTTACTCAGAGATAAAATACCCAATCATACAATACGAAATCGAACAGGAGTAAGAGATGCGGTGATATCTGTCTTACATCTTAAATGGAATTGGGCAGGACATGTGGCTAGGATGACAGATGGACGGTGGACAAAGAGACTTGTGGAATGGAGACCGAGACAGGAGGCCTATAGAAGCAGAGGACGACCTCCTAGTCGATGGACAGATGACATTAAGAGGGTGGCTGGAAACTGGATTCAAGTGGCACATAATAGAAGGAAATGGCTAGAGTTAAGGGAGGCTTTTGTTCAGCAGTGGACGGTATAAGCTAAATGATGATGATGATGATATGTTTTGACAAGACTTTGACAGTTTGCTGGAATTATTATTGATTATTTTATTTTTGTGTTTTAGTATAAATTTGGTATGTTTTTTAATATTTTTTGTTAGTGAAACCATCGGTAAGTACGAGATTTGAGCTAAGGGGTAAATTAACAGATAAATTTAGTGTGTAAGATGGTCTTACTCCTTGGTGCTTTTGTTTGTAGTTGAAATTTTACCGAAAATGCCCGGCAAACGACTAAATGAAGGGCAGAAAGAATTCATTATGCGGTTGGTTGCTTATTTCTTGCGGGAACGCGACAACGATGGCCCTTTGCTCCCTGTTATATCAGTCCAGGAGGTACTATTGCATAATTTATTAAAAAAGGCAGGTTCCCAAATAATTATTTGTTTACAGCGCGTTGCCGCCGCCTTGGGCATTTCTAAAAACACCGTCTCCAAAAACATAAACAACAGATTATATATTGATTATTATATGACTTGAAACACCACGGCACTGGAATGAAGTTTTATGTGACCTTGAACAGATTAGTTCACATGGTAGCAACCGATAAATCACTCCCAAACATTCGTGGCCTTTACTATATTACATTCTTGTCCTATTATGTACACTTAGATACGTAAGTATCTATGTTTGGACAAATACAGAAAATATCAATAACAAAAATATATGAAAATTGGAAAAGAAAACATACCAAAACAAAAATGAATAAAAAATACAGTAAAATAGTAATAAACAATCAAAAAAGTTTATGACTTGGGGTACTAAGAATTACAAATAACTATAAACTCAAATAACTTAAAACCATGACAGATATTTTAGTAAGTCTCTATGAGAGTGTCTATTAAATGACGCTATAATTATAAAAGAGAATAATCTACTTTTTTTGAGTTTTTACGTTTTGAGCTACTAAGTAAATATAAACAGTTAAGAATAAAGTATTATAATTAGTAAAATATGTTGTCATTATAATTATCTATTATAGCAATAAATATGTCTAATCTTGATACGATCACTATAGATGGTGATAGGTAATTGAATATTTAACAATTTACAACATAGTTGTTGAATAGGTTGTAATTCATGTTGGTTTAACATGAAATCTCGAAAATCGCAAAGAAATTGCGGTAGGGATATTCCTAGATATTGAGGGAGCATTCAACAATGTCACCCCTCAATCGCTCCTAGGCGCTGTGAAAGCACGAGGAGTCGAAGCTACCATAACTGAATGGATTGAGCAAATGCTCAAAAATCGAGTAGCAACGACCTCGCTCAGTGGTGAGTCCGTTAGGTTTGTTCCGGGCAGGGATGCCCGCAAGGAGGAGTTCTCTCTCTCTTCTGTGGACCCTGTTAGCGGACGACCTGATGGCAATCATCGATGCATACGAGGTTGAAGCACAGGCATATGCGGACGACCTGGTGATCCTAGTAAAAGGACACAAAGAGGAGGACATCTCCTCAAAAATACAGGAAATCCTAGATGCAATTCACGGCTGGTGCACACTGGAACAATTAAGTGTAAACCCACAGAAAACCGTGATCATACTATTCACCAGAAGAAGGAAAACAGACAAACTGAAACCGCCCATTCTTCTTGGTGAGACAATTCCGTTTGCGGAGGAAGTTAAGTATCTGGGATTAAACCTGGACAAAAAACTTAGCTGGACCTCTCATCTGGAAAAAACATCAAAAAAGGCTTGCCATGCTCTATGGGCATGCCGCCGAATTTGTGGTAGAAACTGGGGATTAAACCCCAAAAATATGTACTGGCTATACGTGACGGCCATCAGACCTATTATCACGTATGGTGCAGTTGCCTGGTGGCAGAAAGCCAACCAAATAACGGCAAAGAAAAAATTGTCGAAACTACAACGACAAGCATGCTTAGCGATGACTGGTGCCTTCCATTCCACGCCGTCAAAAGCTATGGAAACCCTACTCGATCTACCTCCTCTTCAAATTCTTTTGGAAAGAGAGGCGAGATGGGCTACATATAGGTTTCTAAATATAGCACGAGGAAGCCAAGGAACAATTATGTTCATACAAAACCGGCTAGTAGAAGAACTACAGTCGGATGAGATTATGGGAATGATCTCGGATCTTACACCACCAGTCCAACTCTTGACGCGCACCTACAACGTCCTGTTTCCGAACAGGGACGAGTGGGATAAGCCGGGAAACGGCTTATTACATGCGGAAATGTGTTGGTACACGGACGGATCCAAAAGCAGCAGTCCAAAGACTGAGATCTACCACAGTCTTGGAAAACACACCACGATCTTCCAAGCTGAGCTATATGCTATTGAAACCTGTGTGCAACTGCTGGTAGAACAGCAATACACCGGGAAAACAATATGCATATTTTCGGATAGTCAAGCTGCGCTGAAAGCACTTGAGGCAACGAAAAGCACGTCTATGACGATTCTTCATTGTAAGAAACTACTCAATATACTGGGAGATAGGAACAAAGTGTCGCTAATATGGATACCGGGACATGTCGGCCTAGAGGGAAATGAACGTGCTGATTCCCTCGCCAAAATTGGTGCAGGCTCGCCATTCGTGGGCCCAGAACCGACACTTAGCGTTCCCAAAAATCTCGCAAGAGACAGGCTCTGTGAATGGGTTAGGGGTGAGACATTCCGAGACTGGAATGACAGTCCCGGAATGGAGCATGCCAAGAAAATCCTAGCAGGGCCATCCAAACATAGAACAGGAGAACTCCTAAAGGCCGGTAGGAATGGAACGCGTGTGCTCACTGCAGTGTACACGGGCCACTGCCGGCTGAGATCTCACCTACAGAGGACGGGACTGGTGGAAGACGCCGAATGCCGACTCTGTATGGAAGATGATGAAACAATGAAGCACGTTATGTGTACCTGCCCCGCTGGGAGCAGGACCAGGTTTGAGATGTTTGGCAAACCCATGCTAGACCTATCAGACCTAGGAGACATATCGCCCTCAGACATAACGGCCTATATTAAGAGGCTGGGTCTTGAGGATGAACTTTGACGCTCTTGTAAATTAGTGCTTGTAGAAACTGAGCCACAATAGGCCCTCGCGGCCTCAGTGGAGGGTCCCCTATGGGACCCACTCTTAGTCAAATACAAATACAACATGAAATCTCACAACTTTATGTAGTGGAAGAACTGCATTGTGAGACTTGGTATTTTTTTATATTTTGTTTTTCATGGGGGATTTTATATACCTATAAAATAAAAATTAAACTTTAAAACAAACATTTAACTTAAACATTTGATTTTTTCTTTGAGCATATGTACGATGGTGATTTCCCCTTTGAAGCTCCATTGTCTTCCAAATCCTCTTAATGATTGCACAAGGGAAACGAGCGGTGGAGAGCCTAAAATTACGGAGGAAAATCCGGTCTGAGTTGGAAAAAATATTTACGCCGAGCGGCATACCTTCAACTTTCCTTTGTGCGCCGCCGAATAAAGGATGATAACATTTTTCTGAATACGTTTAAACGCCATTCAGCCGCCATTTGCTTTCCGGCTTCAAAGGGGGTTGCGTTTTTCTTCCAAACTGAAGAGGGATTTCAGAAGTTAATTAAAACCGTTTTTCGTGTGCTGAAAAAGAAAAAAGTCGAGTTGAATACGGTTTATTGTATAGGGTGTATAACACATTTTCGTGTATTTTATGTTGTAGAGATACAAAGATGCGGTTTTCACATCACTATGCTAGTTTTGTATGAATCAAAAGACAGATATGTGTATAGCAAAATTTACAGTGTACCTATATTTTGCAAACTTTGATATAACTGACTACTGCAAGCTGTTGCTAGGATATTCTATTAATTTTAATTGTATTATTTTAGACATTGGTGAATGATCGTAAACGAAAAAATATATAAGTATAGCGGGTGCGTCTCAAAAGTGGCTCTCCCCTATAATTTTTTTATTTTTTCAGTTAAAAAAACGAGATTTGGTATGTTAGTATATGACATAAATTAGGATTGATTGACGTATTCAATTGTTTTTGGTCACTTCCTGTTTCACTGGAAATGACTAAAATTTTTGATTTTTAAATAGCACATATTTATTCGATAGAAAATAACACTCTGAATAGAATGACATATCATATGTCAACTTTTGACATTTTTGAATATGGTTTATTTGAAATTATCTATAGCTTGCTGTTCGTAACGAAAATTTGACTCGAAATACCAAGTGTGTGGTATCAAATTATTCGTAAAAAAATGCTTTTTCCAAATATGCTAACGAGCCACCCTCGTTCCATTTGAAAAAATTGTCAGGACAAGACACTAGAAACATTAGACGATCAAATCTATTTTTCCAAGGTTCCTTGATTTAGAATTAGTGTTTTTAACATAACCATGGCACTCTAGATTGAATTTTAAAAAACGATTTTTTATTAAGCGAGAATGACAAAAGCTGACATAATATGACATGTCATTCTATTCAGAATGCCATTTTCTATCGAATAAAGTAAAAAAATACTGAGGATGCCATTTAAAAATCAAAAGTTGTAGTAATTTCCGGTGAAACAGGAAGTGACCTAAAACAATTGAATACGTCAATCAATCCTAATTTATCTCATATACTAACGTACCAAATCTCGTTTTTTTATCTGAAAAAATAAAAACGTTAAAGGGGTAAGCCACTTTTGAGACGCACCCAGTATATATAAAATATAATTAAAACCACTAATTTTGAGGTTCTGAATGAAGCTTAAATCGTAAAACAAAATTTCTTATAAATATAAATTATTTAAGAAAACATTAATATTCTCCTTCGCCAAAACGTCAAGAAATTTCAAGAAAACGATTTTTTTATTAAAATTGCTGTTTTGATTTATTTATTAATTGCGGATGAATGAAAAAAATAAATAAATAGAGAACACATTTACACATACATTACACGCAATGCAAATATATTATAACAATAACAGGTATAACGTTATATTATTGTGTGTATATTTGGCGGATCTCCGTTCAAAAATTACTTAAGTACAGACCTCTATACCGATTACTTACGAAATAAAACCTGACCTTTGAATGAAGTCTGTATCATAAAAAAAAATATATTTCTTGCACAGATGTACGATTGCCTATAATTTCCCCTTTGATGCCCTATTGTCTTCCAAATCCTCTTAATGATTTCAGAGGGGAGACACGTTGAGAGTAAAATTACGAATAAAAATCCGACATGAATAAGAAAAAGTATTTACGATTTATATTGTACCACTTATGTACTTTCTTTTGTAGACAGTTAAATCAAAGATATTAACAATACATTTTTTCTGAATATGATTGTTCAAACGCCATTTATTTTCCAGTTCATTTCATTCTAGAAAATCAAGCCAGTGTGCTTGATTTTTGTTCTTTGGGTTTCCATAAAATTAAATACAGTCAGTCCATAATGTTTTTTTAAGATCTTGTTGTATATGGTTAGGTTGTTGCGGAGTTAACATCTCCTTTTTGTTGCTATATGGCTAATCTGGACGGGGCCCACTTTATTTACGTCGTCGTCGTCGCTTAACTTCAGTGATCTATCGGAAACTGGTGTTTCGACATAGCTGGACCCTTGTCCCTATTAAAACAGATCAATTTTATAAGTATATGTATGTGTAAGATGTGATGTCTAAAAGAAGAAAAGAAGATATAGACGTAAAAATGAATATTTCTAACATCTACAAATGCCTTCATTGGATTAGAAGCTATTGTTTTTTTTTCGCTGTGTTTTTGCATTGTTAAAGTCTACTACTCGTTTACCAGGAAAATACAGTTTTTTTTAAAAGAAGAAACCCGCGACAATGGTAAGGACAATATTGTATGACATTAAGATAGCAAGCTAAAGATAGTACCAGATATTTAGCAAAATAAAACACTAAATTACCACAATACAGTAAAACATTGTTACACTGGACGCGCGTTCATAGCATCATCAGCAGATGACTAAAACTGAAATAAACTGAGATGATTAAATGATGATGCTAATATGATTATCGAAATGCTTCTCCAGTGTAAAAGTAAAAGTGTTTTGGTGTAGCGTGATGATTCAGTATTTTATTTTGCTGTTCTAACACCAAAGGTTCGAGCCCCCCAACTGTAAACTAGATATTTAGCTAGATTGTAGAATGTATGGGAGAGTGGAGGTTAATTTCTTGAGTTATAACTCATTATACAATCTCAGGGCTTCATCAACTGATATTGAAGATGGGGAACTATCTTCGATATCAGTCGTACCAAAGTTTATGGCACGAGTAGTTTTCGTCTCGAAGCACGCAGTAATAAGTTATTCTGGTGTTTCCCCATTTTCCCCACAATCTGCATTCGCCGTTGTTTCTTAGCTTCAATCTACTGAGGTGTTCATTGAAGAGACAGCTTCCTGTTAAAAACCTCGTGACAATCCGAAGAGGTTAATAACATATTATTACGCATGCTTCTTTAAAAATAAACTATTAATTTAATTAAGAAATTGAGATTTATTGATATCCGGTGAAGGTTTTAAAGTCACCTTTTCTGCAAATCAAACTAAGTAGATAGGCGCAAATTTGATATGTGGCAATGTCGCCTTCTCTATCTCAGTTGATTTTTACAGTACGTAGTCAACGTCCGAATGTTTGATCGGGTTAAAATGCATAATGTGATATCTGTTCTTCCTAAATCTATGGTCAGTCCATAATGTTTTTTAAGATCTGGTTGTATATGATTAGGTTGTTGCGGAGTTAACATCTCCTTTTTGTTGCTATATGGCTAATCTGGACCGGGCCCACTTTATTTACGTCGTCGTCGTCGCTTAACTTCAGTGATCTATCGGAAACTGGTGTTTCGACATAGCTGGACCATTGTCCCTATTAAAACAGATCAATTTTATAAGTATATGTATGTGTAAGATGTGATGTCTAAAAGAAGAAAAGAAGATATAGACGTAAAAATGAATATTTCTAACATCTACAAATGCCTTCATTGGATTAGAAGCTGTTGGTTTTTTTTCGCTGTGTTTTTGCATTGTTAAAGTCTACTACTCGTTTACCAGGAAAATACAGTTTTTTTTCAAAAAAGAAACCCGCGACAATGGTAAGGACAATATTGTATGACATTAAGATAGCAAGCTAAAGATAGTACCAGATATTTAGCAAAACAAAACACTAAATTACCACAATACAATAAAACATTGTTACACTGGACGCGCGTTCATAGCATCATCAGCAGATGACTAAAACTGAAATAAACTGAGATGATTAAATGATGATGCTAATATGGTTATCGAAACGCTTCTCCAGTGTAAAAGTAAAAGTGTTTTGGTGTAGCGTGATGATTCAGTATTTTATTAGGTTTTCGTCTCGAAGCACGCAGTAATAAGTTATTCTGGTGTTTCCCCATTTTCCCCACAATCTGCATTCGCCGTTGTTTCTTAGCTTCAATCTACTGAGATGTTCATTGAAGAGACAGTTTCCTGTTAAAAACCTCGTGACAATCCGAAGATTGTTCTTACTTAAACCAAGGGAAACCTTTGATTTTTCTCGGTCGTAAATCCTGAGAAATTTCTTCAAGGGTCTTAGATCGTTAGATGATTCCCTTCCATATTACGGATGGAGTCTCACAGGTTCTTGATTTCCGCTTTAAGATGGTTTTAAGTTGGGAAGCAGAACGGTTCTGCTCCAGTTAGTGAAGTATTCGCTCCTCTTCTAGCTAGATCGTTTGCTTTTTCATTAGCTTCTATCCCATGGTTGCTGGCTAGCATCCAGAGTAGGAGGACTGAGGACTTTATTTTCTTGGTCTAATTTATTTAGCTTCTCTTGGCATTCCTTGGCCAACTTCGAATTGATGGTTACGGAGTTGGTCGCTTTTAATGCTGCTTGACTATCGGATAGGATGGCTATTTCTTGTTTCCGATAGTTTCTATATTAGATAAGTTGTTCCTGTTCCTGCTTTGGTTTTGTGGACGCATCAGTATACCACGTTATGGTATGGTCTTTTACCTGCTGAGTAAGTATTACAAACACTACAAGTGTTGTAGAATGTAGAATGAGTGAGAGGGGGGTTAATCACTCACGACACAGTCTATAATCCATCCTACAATTTTCTGCTGCAGGGGGGACAGGGTATTTCCCATCCTCCTCTGACAACAGATGTTCTTCCTCCGAGGGTACACACCCTTCCACGGTTGGAGTTTGGGCTTTCGTACTTTTCACAATCGAGGAGCTTGCCGCCTGCTGAGGTACCCGTGGAGTGGAGGATAGAGGATCTGTCTCCATTTTCTCTAACTCTTTAACTAGGCCTCTCCTTATAACCCACAAAATTCTAAAAGTTACTGGTTTGTGGAAGTATGCTTTGGAATTAAATAAGACAATAGAAAATTTCATTAATGACTTATATTTAATTAACAATTATAAACAATCAATGTAATTGGCTGTGACAGTCTCGATTATGTGAGATTAGATATGCAACTGGAATACTTAAGTGTTTCTGCTTCGGTTGGTTGGGAGAAAGGCCTCACCCTCTTCGCTGCACTCGTCCGCTGGTGGGTAGCGTGATTGTCCGGCTAACGTTGGAGAGCTTGTGAGACTCCACCAGTCTCAGTGCGTGAGCTACTTATGGGGAGGGTCAATTCTCGTATCTTCCTAGAAGATAACAAACAACAGTATTCTACTCAACACAATTGATAAGTACCCAGTTTTGTGGTGGTGTTCTAAATTACCAATTGAACTGTCTGTTGGTTGCCAATGAAGGTACAATAAAAATAACTTATGATTAAACAACATATTAGTGAATCAAATAAACAATAATCAATATCTAAATCCACCTACTAATTATTATAGTAAAAATTATAATTAAAATTTAAAAAAGAAAATAGGCAATGACAGTTTAAATTAGTTATAATTGAAAAGATTGTCCAAATTATTTAAAGAATATAAAGAATATAAATATAGAATTATAAAAAAATATAAAAGAAAAATATTTTGCTCTCTCTCTCTAGAAAATTCCAGACCACCACAATCACTTCGGTACGACTTGAAAAAAAATATATATTGTTACAGTAAATTATTTGATTTAATTTGTAGACACGTGTAAAAAGAATAAAAAAAATATGTAAGATAAAAAAACTAGAAATATATGAAAATTTAAATTAGAACAAAAGTTAATGCTAAAATGCGATATTAAAAGATAAACTAAAAAACTAGATAGAAAGATAAAGGTAAATAGAAAGATAGGATAAGATACGAAAAACGATAAATGCGGCAATTCGACAGATAAAAACTAAAAGGAAAGATATGTCACACCAGGAACAAAGATAATGCATCCGCCAAATAAGATAAAGATAAGGTAAGGTAAATTTGGCAGATACTAGGTAAAGATACGTTCCCTAGAGTGACCCAAAAACAACAAAAAACAAAAATCTATCTGTCGAATGGCCTGCCAATAGACACCACCACTACAGGGTCCAGATAAACAAGAGTTGCCTTCTGGCAAGCAAGGATTCGTTAAAGGTGACATAAGTCGTATAATATAAATATTATAAAAAATCCTTACTTACCAGAGTCCCTCCTGGTTCGTCTCTGAGAGTACTCCTGCAGTGATTGATTCTATTCATGGCCCCTGAGATTGCTAAATCGAACACCTCTGCGGGTTCCTGTTCGACAGCTTGCGTCTCAGTACATAAATAAGAAAGATAAAAATAATTAGTACTAAATAAAAGTTAAAGGTATTAGAAAATTTTTTACAAAACTACCATACACGTGCTACTAAGATAAGAAGATAAAGAAATGATGATAAAAAAAATTGAACTGTGAGATAAAAAGATAAAATAGAAAAAGGAATTTAAAGTTACAAGCTAATTAAATAATTAAATCAAATAATTAAATCATATTAGATAGTAAGAAATGTTTAAAAAAAATAAAACTAATAAATAATTTCCAAGTCGTACCTCGTGCCGGTGTCTGGAAAAAAAACTAGGTGTTTAAGCAAAGAAGATCGAGATGAGAGAGAGCGATTTTCGGCAAAACAAGTCCCTTTATAGAATTCTCCCATTCATTTAGACATGCGTTAAGTACCAACCAATTAAAAATTTATAATTAATAGTAAAAATAATAAATACGATAAAATTTCCTACATACCTTCAAAAAAATGTATGTAACAATTGCATCTTAATTATTTAACACTAAACAAAATATTAATAATAAACCTTCGTTTTCATTAAAAATAAACAAATTATTATCGGTAACCCATAGGCAACCAGAAAATATATAAAATATTTAAACAATTTAAACTAACAACCATCGCTAGTGACCACTATCGAGGTCCCGCAAAAAATCGATAATATATAAAAAAAACGGATAAACGATATAAAAGGAAAAATGTAACGAAAATATTTTCGTTACATCCTTAGACCTGATACCGGTGTTGTTCCGTATCTATAATAGATATGACCCTCTTTTTCTATTGCCTCCTTGGGCTTGAGATCAATTCCTAATGTGAGGACCTGACCATGACCCTACTCCCTCGAGTTGATGACTCGCCAACTCGATGTCCTTACATTGGAGTTTTAAGTCTGGATAAGGTTCAAAAGGTAGGTGGTGTCTTTTCCCTTCCTCATCAGCACAGCGAGGTGTTCATCGACACAGTGAAGTGTTTTCTCAAAGCTGTACATTCTTGGTTTTTCATTCACTGGGAGGAGTGAAGTTTTCAATGGCCATTCTAGTCAATGTCGCAGATTTCTACCTAACGTCCTCTATTATTGCACCACCCAGTACATATTCCGAAATTATCTTCGCAATATTCACTTTCATTCCCGCTGATCTTACCGCAAATAGCCCTTCTCTCAGCACCAGGCACGTACCTCGCTCACACCCTCAATTGAAATTCATCGTCTAACAGTTGTGTGGCTTTCGACGTCCCGCCAGTTCATTCCACGAATAATCTTTTGATTTATAGATGCATTTATACACTTGTTATGAGCGTAGCGGTGGGGCCGAATCGAATTAACTTCAACTCCAGCCCTATTGTTCGTTGTGGACCGGCCACGGTGAAAAAGGGGGGTGTGGGGACGGCTTAAGTGGGCTTTAAACGCGGCTGCCAGTTCGAATATATTTCGGGTGGCAGGGGAGGAAAAATCGAATCGTCCCCTTATTTGTTTGCGATATTGAATTATTACGATCGGATTAGCTAGTGGATAGTAATAAATATCGGTTTAAGTTTATTGCTTCTGGTATATATTCTGTCTATTTTGCGAGCCAGGGAAGATTTCGACAGAAAAAAGACAGATGATAGACGTCATCAATCCATTTATTTTACTAAAAAAAGTTTGTAATATATTTTAAGTTAATATACAGGGTGGTCTGAACTGTATTCCGAAAACTTCGGCAACATATTCTGCAGATAAAAATAGGTAAAAAAGTTCTTATAAATATATGTCTTAAAATGCTTAGTTTCGGAGATACATGGTGTAGAAGTTTCATTCATTTAGTTCATTTTAATTCGATTTTTTCCAAATAATTTAATAAGTAACGTCAATATTTGGATGAAAATTGGTGTCTGGGAGTTTTTGAACATGAGAAATTTGATTTTGAGGTCAATATGACCCCTACTTGTAGAGAACGTTATTTTTTGTCGATAATCACATGTAGCGATGGGAACTATCGAATGAATTAGACTATCGAATGGTTAATGAATGAATGATTTCAACTATCGAATGGTTTTATTCGAATAAAATCATTCATTCATTTGTATACTAAAGCATATGTGACAACCTCGCCGTGCGACTAAATGGTTATCGTTGAGCCACGACTATCGAATGCTTTTGATAAATGAAATTTAGTACTCGTTTAATTTTTGTGTGCGTCAGTGCATTATTAGTTCTTCCAAATTTTTATAACTTCGCCTTGTAAATACTATGCTATTTTTGCGTTTATTAAAATATTTAAAATACTAAAATAGTAGTTTTTTTTAATTGACGATTGTGTGCGAAGTAGTCAAAATTTTTCCGAAAAGTTGTGAGATTTTCCGTAGTCCGATCTTTCAATTATTTAATTTTATATGGTATATTATGGTTAGCTTAGATTGCATTTTTTAATGGGAAATTTTGAGAAGTAGCAATTTTAAGAGAGATGAGATGAACTTATTAATTAATTTTAAAAATACATATTTGTATTTTAGATGTTTTAATAATATGAATTAGTTGAACTTAATAATCATATTTAAGTAATGTGGTTAAGTAAATGGTTATCGAACTCAAACTATGGGGTGAGAAAATCAAAATGAAAGTTTTATACGTGCCAATTTAAAAAAAAAGTTAACGATGTTTGTATTTTGTTTATGCTAATTCTCTTATATGTAGTTTTTTGCGAAGAAATATTTCATTTATTTTTTAAAGTAAATGCCAGTAAAAGTAAATATAATTTTTAAATACCTAGTAATATAAAGCATCTAATATAAATAATTGTGATTTCTAATTTTTTATTTATATTTTCCTTCCATTACACTGCATGCTTAGAAAATTAATAAATGTTTATATTTCATGATTTTAAAATTTGTTGTTAATATAACAAATTAGTTCTGTAATTATTATTATTTAATAAACCAACGTTGCCACACACAAAAAATTTAGAGACTATATTATTTTTAAATAGGATCTAATATAAATAATTTTGACATCTAATTTGTTGTTTATATTTTGCTACTACTTAAAAAAAATATTTATATTAAATGATTTTAAATTTTGTTGTTAATAGGTATAACAAATTATTACTGTTATTATTATTTATTAAACCAGGCTTTGCTTTAAAACATTAAAAATCATTTTCCTACATCCAAAATAACAAGTATTATTGCAGTGTAATAACAGAATATTAATAAATAAGAATGCACAATATATAGACATACTATCCCTAACTAACTAAAGCCAAACAATAATATTCTTTGCTAATATCAACTAATACCAAAATATGGCAACAGCGCCCTTCATAATGTATTTTCTGTGTAAATACTAGCACTCAATAAAAAAAATAATGTGTCCTTATCTATATCTGACTCCGCAAAAAATCAAAGATGCCGGCTTCTTTCATAGCATTGCCACCGACCGCTGTCGGGTTTCTCGGAAAGAAACCTACGTCGCCGGGCGACAACTAAAATTCAGTTAATATTTTATTATAATCGATCCTGACGAATAAATGAATTTCAATTTAAAAACATTTAAATGAATGAATTTTATAAATGAATGGTTTTTGCTGCCGAATTACTAGAATACAATATTTCAAGGCAGATGACGGATCTATTCGATAATTTTTATTCGAATAGTTTTCAACGAATGTTTTCTTACCAACTATCGGTATTCATTCGATAGTTCCCACTACTAATCACATGTATTGACTATTTCCATTCTTAATATTTTAAGCCTAGGGGAGGCCCAAAATAAAATTAATGTAGAATATGCTTTTTAGGGCGCCATTTTTAACCCAAAAGCCTAATATTTAACACAATTTACAGATTTTAGGCCTCTGTATCCGCCACTGTTTTTTACCTACGTATTAAGTCACGGAGATGTATATTTTTTCACTCAGTAGTTTTATACGAGTACGGACGAAAAGTTATTACGCTTCAAAACAGTTAAAACACATGTAGGTGGCGCTCCCTGCAAATAGGAGTCACATTGACATCAAAATTAAATTTCTCATGTCAAAAAACTTCTAGACACCAATTTTCATCCAAATATTGACGTTACTTCAGAAATTATATATATAAGAATCGCTTTTAAAACGTCTTTCGACGTTGTGCGATGCCTAGTCGCCATTGATTCCGTTCATTCCAGTCTCCGTCACGCAGATCCTTGGTCTTCCCCGTTTCCTTCTCCTTTGTGGAAGCCAGTTTAGTACCTTCTGAGGCAGTCGCGTGTTGTCCATCCTTCTCACATGTCCATACCACTTCAGTTGGTCATACCACTTCAGAAATTATTTGGAAAAAAATCAAAATAAAAATGAAACTTCTACACTCTGTATCTCCGAAACTAGGCATTTTAGGACATACATTTATACGAACTTTTTACTTATTTTTATCTGCAGAATATGCTGTCGAAGTTTCCGGAATACAGTTCGGAGCACCCTGTATACAGGGTGAGTCTTAAATAAATGCAAATATTTTCAGGGCTGGTATAGATCTCGATAAAAGAAACATACTTTCTCTTTGCCGTTTTTCAAATACATAAGTCCAAAATAACCGAGTTGTTTAAGTTTGAAAAGAGAGCCATCGAATGTTTTCCTGTAATTTGTTCTTCTTTAATCTACTATCGATGGTTGTCACGTTTTTTTTATTGTCAAGATATATTTTTTAACTGAAAATTCGAAATAAAGATTATTATTATCTAATAGAAAAACCTTACCTCTGGTATATTTAAATAGCATATTATGCTATTAAGTTATTATTTATTATAGTAATATATACAGTGAACCAATGTCTTCCTATTTTCTTAAGCACTCACGAAACGTACGCACTTTCTAACAAAATCTATCTTTGGAAAATCACTTTCTTTAATATATTGCACCTTTCTTATGCATATATATGATATGGGAAGGAGTTTTCTTTTGTTTTAGGGTAGGCTTATTGTTCTAGACACTTGACTCTTGACTGATATATCTAATGGGGAAACCGATCTTCGTGTGCTGGTTGTTCTTTTTTCTTTCAATTATAAATAAAAATTAATTGCATCAACTTCGAATTTTAAAACTGTTTCAACCTTTGAATAATAAGAAGACTAGTTTCAACTATTTTATGGGTTTTGCCTTCTCTACGATAGGGGCGCTGTTAGGCTTTAGAGATGTGCTTAATAGTTCTTTTCAACTAGTTCGCGCAAACTATAGTTTCTAGTTCTATTAGTTCTCACCAAAGAAAATCGTACTAAATAATCGTTCTAATAGGTAATTCGCAAACTACATACTTCTACGCAATTAATTTTGTCTTAAATGATCTTAAAACGTTTGCCGCCAAATAGTTCCTTTTATATTTGCATTAGGATGCCCCTCTATAATAAGATATTACGCCAAACTGCCAATGACTTTAACAGTTGACAGAATAACAAATAACAAAACTTAACGTTTGTTAATTAAGCTCATTATTTTCTTATTTGAAAAATTGCAATGTCACAAGGAAATGTTTTTCGTGCAATTTGTATGAATTGAGAAAAAGTGTTTTGCATTTCACGGATTATGTATCTATAAATTATGAGCGCAAAAAAGTATGTATAGTGGTTTGGTCTATTATGGTGAATTAGTGTTTTATTTTGCTGGTGTAACACCAAAATTTCCAACCCTAAACTGTAAATAAATTAGGTACAAAAGGTAAAACACTTAAAATCGAGTTAAACAATTTTGAGTATAATCAAAACACACGTTTTATGTATTCGTTATTACAGGTAGAGATGTAATAATGTATGCTATTACCAAAAGGTGTAAGTGTATAAAATAATTTAGTTCTCGTTATTTCTAATTAAACTTAAAACGGTTTAAGGGTGTGTGTTTTGAAACTGAAATAGATATATTAATCATAATGGCGTAACTAGTATCTCTGCACTTTACAATAGAGGGTATTTTGTTCACAGCTTTGTTGAATTCTTTACCCCTTTTCAGCAATTTTTTACTAGATGGTGGCAATTTCTCGTATGAATAATTATAAATATAGGTCATGTAGGAAGTGGCAATATTGCATTACTTTTAGTGCCGGAACTATAATAATATTATAGATAAAAAAATTATACCGTGGGAAAATTTGCCGTGTACGGGCAGTTCTAAAAAGTTGTCTAAAAATATACAGGAAAATTTAAAAGAAAATGCTCAATTTTCAACATTTTTTTTGCGAAAAAAACTTCATAGACTTGTTCCTGGGATCGAAATACACCCATAAAATAATTAATTAGAAAGAAGTGTCAACTCTGTGTTAAATCGTGGAAACACGATACGCCACCGAAAGCCTTCGTTGTCGTCTGGAGAACTAATTTTCCAATTGACAGGTTGACATGATAAGGACATGATGGCTTAATTTTCATTTCCTTTTCCGGTTATTCAATGGCTGGCCCTCTTTCAGTTCAAATGTATTTTGTATTTTTTCTTTTCATAAATAAAACCAAAAAATAATTTATTCACATATATTTATTTGAAGTATGGAACAACGTGACTAAATAAACATAAAAATATAGAGGATTGTATTGTTTCAATACCAATTAGTTAATTATATGTACTTTTAACGTAAATTAGTTAAGGTATAAGCATGACTTACAGTAATTTGTAAATAAACACACGTATTCGCAGACTTCAAGGACAGAAAACGGACACAGGGACATGAAAACGGGAGCCTTATACAAAAACCTGAAAACAGAAAAACAAATTTTTTTATACTAAAATTAACAATCTAAAAATATCAATAGGTATAAAATATAAATATACTGTTTAAAAAAGCGTCCATTATTCCCAAAGAGACCTGGCTTATAAATCAAAAAGAAGCAAAAAGAGACTTTTAGTCGGATAACATAATCAGATTATCAGTCCGATTTATTGCATTATTGACAATAAATCGCACATATTGGAGATAAATGATGTTGGCTATAGTTAAAAATGATCTTACCTTGCTGTAAATTGTTTCCATTTTCAAAAAAATCGCCGATCAAAGAGATTATAACACCATTTTCTTGCATCTAAAAAATGTAAAAACAGTGTTTATTTACTACCTATTTTTCATATACATGGGACATACCTACTACGGCAGAAACGTCATTTTCTCCAGGATTCTTCATGTAATATATATTTTATATACTTTATTACCTTTATAATTATAAATTTCAGCCGAAATATTAAATTGAACTTCCAAAACGAAACTAAACGGAATGAATTAAAATGGCGTCGAATATTTTCGACACAATTTTCGAATTTGTTCTAGAACAAATCTGAAGTTGTCTCTGAAACTGAAATCTGTCAATTCTAAACTGTGAAGTTAGACAATAGTTAGACAAAAACAATGCTGTCCTTGTCTAGGCGGCCATACTTGTCGTGAGGAGAATGACAGGAATGACACTAATGACTGTTTCCAATTTTTCTATTTCACTGTCACCCCCCTGAATACACCACCCCTGAAAATATTTGCTCTTATTTAAGACTCACCCTATATAAATCCGTCATGCGTCGTCTCTTGTTGATTTTAACCAGTCTTATTGGTTTATTTCAAAAATGACAGAACATTTCAATATGATTGCTTTCAATCAACGGTGTGACGGAACGATAAACGACGCACGGACGCAGATGCGTATAAACGCGACTTAAGATTTTTGAGACTTGTCAAACTCTTGCCAAATTATAGGTTAATTCAGGTTATTATTTGTGTCAAATGATTTCAAATAACCCGCGTTCTGTAAAAAAAACAATGTTTAGTATTCTTATAAGTTTAGGTTTATTTGAAGCTGGCGATCAAAATAATTTCCACTTTTATTTGTCATTGTCACATTTTCTCTTCTCACGTACGTATCGTACGTACTTTGTATCATATTCATATATTTACGGAAACAAAATTTAAAAAGGCATTGCTCTACCCAGTTTCGTTCCTCGTGCGTATCAATATTTACTCCTCTTGAACAAGCAAATAAATGTTTTACATAAAGAAATACATTTGTAAGTATAACAGATTATGTATATATAAACAAAAAATTACAGTGAATTATTTATGACATAATAATAAACAATTTAAATAAGAGCACACTAGATTTATGACTTTGTTTAGACGATACAGTCACGGTTTTAGAAATCTTAAAAATGAGATCATCTAGTATTTATATAATTAATAGTTAAAAATAAAATTAAGATTTTCTAGTATTGGTGTAGTATACACGGTTGGCCGTCATCGGCTTTGGGTCCTGATGGGACAATGAAATTGGATATTGCATCTATATCACCCGATTTCACAATGAATATATCTGTAATCTTCAGTTGAATTTCACTTCCTATCAGGTACCTACACATGGCTTCCATTTCATCAAAAAGTAAACAAATCGGTGTTGCCCTCACATTATCGTTAGGTACCTATTTTATACCAATTATTATATCGAGACAAAAGACCCCGGAAATACACACACAGGAAAAGTCTAGGGATATTACAATTTTATCCAACCATCGTCAGTAATTTTATTATTTGCATTTCTGATATAATAAAATTAACATAAACAAATAGTTTACAGGACGTATTGGAAATAAAAATGCGAAATTTACCGAATTTTTCAAATTTACCTTGATTTTTATTGAACTCAAAAAAATACACACATTTTTTTTATTCTAAACTGTGAATTAAAAAAAAAAGATAAAACCATTTTTACTTAATAAAGGGCCTCCTCTACTATTCATTACAGCCCTACATCGTCTCTCCATGCTCCTGATCAGGTTGTCGATCTCTTCTTGAGGTACAGCCTGCCACGCTGCATTCACGGCCCGAACCAGATCCCTACGAGTTTCACGAGGCATATCCATTCTGAAAATTCTTTTTTGGACCACGTCCCATACGTGCTCGATGGGGTTGAGGTCAGGAGTCTGTGCCGGCCAGAGTAAGATGTTTAATTGATGAGCATTGATAAACTTACTTGCCACTCTGGCTGTATGAGACCGTGCATGGTCATGCATGAAAATGAAGTTTCTCCCAAAATCATTGGCATATGGTAACACGACAGGCTCAAGAAGTAAATCACGATATGTGATTCCTGTTAGAAACCTTTCAAGAAAAACGAGATCGGTTTTTCGGCCTAACTGGACTCCTCCCCAGACCATAACTGTTCCACCTTGATAAGGGTGCACTTCCTGAATATGATCCAACCGAATAAGATTTCCCGGTTCTCTCCATACCCTAAGCCTTCTCGAACCCGGATGAATTCCAAAGCGTGACTCATCCGTGAAGAGAACATTGGCCCATTGTTCATTCGACCATTGAACATGATTTTGAGCCCACAAATATCGTACCTCTCGATTTCCTCTCGTTAAGGGTTGGGCTATCCAGGGGCGTCTGCTTCTTAAGTTGACCTCTCTTAATCTATTTCGAACAGTGTCAGGACTAAGGCCCGGTTGTACCAAAATAAACTGAACGAGAGTTCAACTGATCGGTTGGTCAAAGTTGAACTTGGATTGCGTTGCACCAACTCGCGTTCAGTAGAACGTCGATCAATATTTAGTTTCTTATGTTGGTATTGAATTTCACAGTAACTTTTGGAGTTTTTTAAAGAAGTTGGCGTAAATGCTTTTAAAAGTTTGTTTTATTGATTGGCGGGTTCTCCCAAAATATAAATATGGTACCTTTTTTCCTTTCTGTTGCCATAAAATACGACTTTTTAATACCTGTTCGCGGCTGACCGATTCGTTCATTTACTTTTTAGACGTTCTAGCTAATACATCTGTACATCATACCTTATTTTTTATATTATATTATTATATAAAGTGAAATCTATATTTAGAGGGTATGTAAGGGGTTTAACAAAAAAATTAACAAATTGGAGTAGTTCAAAAATTGAACTAGCTGAGCTTCAAAAGAAATGTTTCCTAGAGCAGCACAATTTAAAAATGTCTCAAATGCAAGAAAAGCAAGAAGCCTTTATGAGGCAGCAAGAAAGGGAGCATGATGAGAGAATTCAATTTTTAAAATTTAGCAAGGAACTAATAAAAAAAATAATTGACCAATAAATACTCTGTAAATATATAATTATTAAAAAATATCATATAAACACTTAACACACAATATATATGAATTTTGAAAATATGCATACATATTATATCGTTTTATTTCTTTTACATATTACATATCTAGTACAAACAAGTATACTGAATTGTATTAATTTAATATCATTTATTAATTATTGTTATTTAATTATCTACTTATAATCAGAATTATCAAAAATATAAAAATAATCCTATACATACAATAAAAAATATTAATATTATATACATAAATCAAAATATATACAAGAGTATGTAATGGTAATTTATTTTACGGTAATTATAATCACAATTTAATTAATTAACAAGTTATTTTGACTTTAAAACATTAAGACATTTTAAGAATGTTTTAGTAAAATAATATTGAAACATTTTCTAGACGTAAATAATTAGTTCTAGATGTAAATAATTAATACTCAGCAATATATTCTATATCGTAAAATAACATATTTACAGTGATTCAAAATATTCATTAATTAAACTATATCTAAAACTATTATTTATATCACCCAAGTCATTTGGAACATGTTCTCTTATATTATTTCCAATGTTTATTTCCGCTTTGACTTCCGTCAATTTCATCAGTTACTAATGGTGTTGGATCTGCAAAATGACACGCTATGTTATGAAGAACAGTAGCGGAAACCACTATTGCTTCTACTTTATCAACATTAAACGGATTCCTGTCGCTAATATAGGAAATCTTCTTTTTAGTACACCAAAACACCTTTCTATTGGGTTTCTTGTTCTTATCTGAGCTTCGTTAAATAAGTTTTCAGCCCTCGTTGTTGGATTCGCCAAAGGGGTTATTAGGTATGGTTTTACTCCATACCCACTGTCCCCTAGTAATAAATTATTTCCATATACTCCATTTTCAAACTCAGCCTTTACTCTAGAATTTCTAAAAATCATTGAATCATGTGTAGAACCAGGCCATCTACACACAATGTTAGATATTTTCAAATCGCTGTCACAAATTGCTTGGACATTAAATGAAAAAAATCCTTTCCTATTGCGGTAATTCTCTGCATTTGCCCCTCCAGGAGATTGTATCTTCACATGCGTACAATCAACTGCTCCTATGCATCTTGGAAAGCGACAAATATTATAAAATCCTTGTGCCTTTGAATTTCTATCTTCCACTCCCATTGGCATTTTAATAAAGTCCTTGCTTAAAGATGCTATAGCTCTAGTTACTTTTGTAATCACGCGGCTCGTAGTAGACTTGTCTACACCACTGATATCACCAACACTTTGTAGAAAACATCCTGTTGCTAAGAACCGTAATGTGATAAATACCATGTCAGCTGGTGTTAAAGCATGATTTCTAAAAATAAAAGCTTAAATAAGATACAGTAAATATACATAATTAAACTTACTTGTTTGTTTTAGATGCAATTAAACCGGAAATTTCCTCTATTAAATAATTCACAATAGGTTTAGCAAGTCGAAATTTTTTTTTAAAATCCACGTCATTCCATTTTTCGAAATTGTTTGGTCGAAATCGTTCTGTTTGTGGTCTCCTTAGCCGTTCATGTTGTCTCACTAATTCTAAAAAGTCTTCGTCGTCAGTTAATTCACCTAATAAAGGATCCATTACGAAAAATCTTAAGAACAATAACAAAACGATAATCAAAACAACGAAAAGCGGAATATGTCAAATAATAAGGTTATGTCTACCCCTGAACGACGCTTGAACCAGCTTGAACCGCCTAATGTCACCGTTCAGTTGACCGGGCAATTTGAACGGCGTTCAGGCTTGGTACAACGCATTTTTTACTTTCATCGTCGTTCACAGTTGATCTGTCGGTGAACTTGGTTGGTACAACCGGGCCTTAGGGTTACATTATGTGTTTCCTGGAGAATTAAACTAAGCTCTGGTGCTGTAAGAGTCGGTGGGCGTCGAGCATTTAATTGTAAAAAATGATCTTGCTGAGGGGTAGTAATGTGATGTCGCCCTGTGTGCCTTTAAGCAACATCACCACTTTCACGGTAGCGTGCACTTAATCGCGATATGACACTTTGCGTTGTATTTAATGCTCTAGCTACGTCGATTTAGCGCATTCCAGCTTCGAGCATACCCATGGCCCTTAGCATTTCGTCTCTGTTAAGATGTCTACGCTCCATAATGTCGTTTAATACTAAACAGAGTTATTTGAATGAATTCTGGCCAGTTATCATAAAAATATAGCCAGTACAGGTTAAATTCGAACAATTGATGCCAGGTGCTTTTTATACATTTGACAAAAAATGCAAAAACACTTCTGCAAATATCCCAAATATAGAAATAACTAGTGTGACTACTTCGTTTCAATCGAAGTAGAAAGAATCGATCTACAAATATGTGGTTGTTTATTCAAAACATTTATTTTTAACTTTAATAAAATGATATCCCAATATTTTTCCGGTGTGTGTAGATGCCATTTACAGAATCAAATCTCTCAAGTAGCAATGGGCAGAACACCTGGCAAGAAAGATTTATACCAGATGGACCAAATAAAGGGAGATTACCTAAATATGTGAGGTAGGCTTCACAATAATTCGAAATGGTTCAATAAGGTGGATATAATGATGATGATGATATTTAAATTTCGCGCCGCAAAGTTCAATCATTATGAAGGTAATTGTAGTACCAGGTAGTACTCGAGATATATAGAAACTTTAAATATGTGAAGAAAAAAAGAAGAAGGTTTTATAATATTTCTTTTTCAACAAAAAATTTTACCCGATCCAGTGACTTTCGATTTTCCTAACATACTGAAATAGATAAAAAAATATTTTTCTAAGAAAATACATTGTAAATGTTTGCCAAACACTTTTTATTTTATAGGATTTAGTTTCATTTCCATATTATTTTTATTTAACCCTAAAAATAACAAAAATATCTATATTAAAAATATATCAAAAAAACATTTATTAACTTCAAGCAAACCACACGTATAAGAAGCTAAAACGGAATATTATCCATTCAATTCCAAAATAAATTTATCCGAAATATTCACGTTTATATTGTTTGTGTCTCTTCCATTCCCTCTACCTGCGAAACCTCAAAACTTTATCGAATAACAAAATAATAGTATTCATTTGCGAATCACGGAAATAATTTGTCGTTAAATCATCTTTCCTGTCACAGTCCAAACAGGGCCAGAGTATTGGACAGTGTCGCCAACTGTTCGCAAACTTTCCTCCTAAATGATTATTGTTAGTTCCCAGTATTTAGTACGCAGAAAAAAAATCGTGGGTGTTTGGCAAGGCTTGTAAAGCTTGAAAACGATTCTAACCGGTTGGAATCGCCATGAATTCTTGTAGGCATAATATGGATTAATATATGTTTTGGTGCCTGAAGAAGCGACAATAAAGTAGCGAAATGTCGCAAAAACATTGTTTCCTTTCAAGCCTTCCCAAACACCCACGATTTTTTTTCTGTGTCTCCTCCTAAAGCTTTGAATAAGAAGACTAAGGAAGGAGCATAATGCTATCCATGTATTCATGCATGGTGGACGGAAAAGCCACCATAAAAGCTCTCTAGGGTGGGGATCCTTGACAGTTCTGTTTGACGATTCATTTGACACATTTGAATTTGATTTGAAATTTTGTGGATTTGTCAGTCTTTACGGAGCTTATTTTATGTTATTTATTATTTATTCTACTACTGATAGTTGTATAAAGGTAGTAAATCTAGATGGAAATTGTAGCAGCACTTAAATTAACAGTGACACTATCGCGATTTATCGAAAAAGACTCTAAAATAGTTGGTTGTGTAGCGTGCGGTAGATCTCGGCAAAAATTGAGTGAAATAATGGAACAACTTTTCGCTAGTAAGTGCCTATATAATATACATACGTGTAGTAAACCGATCATTTATGAAATTCACTTAAATTAACTAAATTATATATTTTTCTTGCATTTTAGCTTTTATTTATTACTTGTCAAAGATTAGATGTCAAAGAATTTAGATACGTTAATTTGACTTACCTGCTTCAGTAGCGTATCGGATGTTTGTGTTAATAAATACATATTACAACTTATCTATTTTTATTAGAATTATATATTTTTATAACAATTTTAATAACTACCAACATTTATTCACAACGTAAAATAAAACAACAAATTATTGAGTCTACCCCACGTCTACCCTACATCATAGTTTTACATTTTTTAAATAAAATTAGAACGACACTGATAAACCGGAATTTAAGTCGGCCATATTTGAGGCCCATCGCGGTGTACCTAAGATTTTTGATATGCTCCTTCCTTAGTCTTCTTATTCAAAGTCCTAAAGCAATTTCAAAACCTCCTAAATTCAAACTAAAATTGTACAAATTTCCCCAGCTGTAATCCAAGTATTTATCATTCACGAAAATTTTAACCGCTAAAAAACCTGTACAGATTCCATCTCACTATCACTCTCATTATTTTCACCCTTAAATTTGGGGGGGAAACCTTTATGTTGGCAACACTGTTGTTGAATTCACAAGGGCCGCGGATTTGCAAAAATAGTTTCCTTGTGCTAAATTACGTTTCATAAGGAACATCTGTCGAGAATTTCATACTTCTAAAAGCAATTTTAACAAATTTTTGTACCAATTTTCATCCCTTATTTCTTACGGAATGAATGTCCAAAATTCGCTTTCAGTGTACTCACATTTATCACTTAAGAGATTTTTGTGCAAAATTTTATACTCCTAGTCCTATTATACAAATTTTCACCCCTAGTTTTACCTCCTTAAAAAATGAATTCCGAAAACTGTTCTAATTATTCAATTGCGCCAAAAAAGAAACCTCTGTGCAAATTTTCGTACCCCTAGGACAGATTTTTTCCTAACCTTCACCTCTCATTTCACCTCCTTAGAGGGCGAATTTACACTAATTGGTTCTTAGTGCTAAAATACATTACATAAAGAACGTCTGCGCAAAATTTCATACTTCTAAAATCGATTTTAATAAATTTTTGTACACATTTTCATCCCTTATTGCTTAGGGGATGAATTCAACCAACTAAACCAAAATACGCTTCTAGAACGGATTATACAAAAAAATTATACAGATTTTCACTCCTAGTTTTACTCCTTTGAAAAATGAATTTCAAAAATCGCTCTAATTATTCAATTACGCCACATAAGGAACCTCTGTACAAATTTTCATACTCCTAGGACAGATTTTTTCAGAACCTTCATTTTCCTCATTTCACCACCTTAGTTAGAATTTCCTAAAATTGCTTCTTAGTGTTAAATTGCGTTACATAAGGAACGTCTGCGGCAAGTGTTCGGCATTTAACGTTTTATGTAAAACTGATGGCTAGGTATTTTTACACAAAAATGAAGAAAGAAATTAAAGATAAGGGATTATACAATATCCGTATGGTAGCAGATTTTTAGACAACTTTTTTATTTTTAAGATTTTGATGGTCAAACATCAACAAAATATTCCTTATGTTTGGGCTAAATTTTCTCGAAAATAAAGACATAATTTAAAATTCCGTTACAATACAGAAATAGATTGAAGTTTTGTGATTACAGTGATATATAATTTATATGGTTTTGTAACAAATTGCTCGCTATTATATGGCAAATGCTGAAGATCTGCAAACCTTAATCAGAGCACGTTTGTTTGAAATTTTGGGTGTGGCTTAAAGCTTGATTTTCATGCATCCGTTTTCTGACGATACGATGATACGATATTAATTTTATTGGTTGAATTTAAAGGCTTCGATTGGTTAACCGTTTCTAACCTAACTAAACGGTTAACCAATCGAAGCCTTTAAATTCAACCAATAAAATTAATATCGTATCATCGTATCGTCGGAAAATGGATGCATGAAAATCAAGCTTATGCAGATTTCTGAAATCTATACTAATATATGTATAAAATCCTTAAGTGACTGACATACTGATTAATCACGATCCTGCTCAAACCACTCAACGTAAGAAGCTCAATTTTGGCATACAGGTTGATTCTAAGGTGTAGAGGTTCGATAAGAAGGGATTTTTCGAAATTCCAGTTCCAAGAGGGTGAAACCACCCCTCAAATATTACAATATTTTTTATTTAAAAAACGGTCAAGTTTCCGAAAAAACGCTTAAACACGTATATTTTATTTTGTTTTTTTACATATTTTAAGATTTTTCAAAAATGTATACAGGGTGTTTCGAAAAATCTGGTCATTGATTAATCACGATCCTGCTTAAAGCGCTTGACGTAAAAAGCTGATTTTTGGAAAACAGATTGACTATAGGGTGTAGAGGTTCGATAAGAAGGGATTTTTCGAAACTCGAATTCTAAGGGGGTGAAACTATCCCTCAAATATTAAAAAAATTTTATTTAAAAACCGGTAAGTTTTTCTGAAAAAATCTTAAACATGTATATTTTATTTTGTTGTTTTATATATATTAAGATTTTTTGTAAATTTACACAGGGTGTTTCGTAACATATTACCATCGAGTAATCACGATTCTGCTTAAACTGCTTGACGTTTAAAGTTGATTTTTGGCAAACGGATTGACTGTGGGGAGTAGAGGTTCGATAAGAAGGGGTTTCTCGAATCTCAAATTCCAAGAGGGTGAAAACGCCCCTCAAATATTACAATATTTGTTATTTAAAAAACGGTTAGTCTTTCGGGAAAACGCTTGGACAAGCATAATTTATTTGGTTTTTTACATATTTTGATTTTTTTTTAAAAATCATACAGGGTGTTCCAAAAAGTTGGGTAATTTCTTAACCACGATTCTGCTTAAACTGCTTGACGTAAGAAGCTTATTTTTGGCAAACGGATTTTTCGAAAGTCAAATTCCAACGAGATGAAACTACCCCTCAAATATTACCAAGTTAATAATAATATCGCCATATTGTTTTTTCTCATGCTGACATAAATGTGAGAAAATTTTATCCAGTTTGTATGTTAATGGAAATTCTTGCTTTGCTTTATCATCACCATTAAAAATGATTAATTCGACGCGAACGAAGTCGCTAGTATAATATATATTTCCTTCGGCCACACACCCTCTTTACCCAACCCCTGAGAGTGACCCGAACAGTGCTGTGTAAAAGACTTTTAAGACATATGCGCCTTTCATACTTCTAAAACCGATTTTAGCAAAAAAAATATGGTGTGATAATATTTTTTTTTCCATAATTTTATCAGAAAATACATTTGAAGGTTTAACAACACGACTTCTATATTTTATCTATACGATTTAAAATTTAATGTTCATATTATTTTCATTTATCTCTGAAACTAACAAAATATCTATATTAAAAATATATAAAAAAAACATTTTTTTAACTTTAAAACCCTCACACGTACAAAAAGCCAAAACAGAAATATCATCCATTCAATTCCAAAATAAATTTATCCGAAACATTCACGTTCATATTGTCTCTCCTCTCTCATTCTGCCTGAGAAACCCCAAAACTTTATCGAATAACAAAATAATATTATTCATTTGCGAATGAATCGCGAAACACAGATTTTTCTACCCACACACACTCGCACAAAACGCTCTAACACACAGAGAGAAGCAGACATAAAGCGTTATTTGTCCGAACTGATTTGTCGGTAAATCATCCCTCCCGTCACAGTCCAAACAGGGCCAGATTATTGGATTTACAAGGGCCGCGGTTATACGAACCCCCCAGCGGCGGAGAAGGGTGAAGGGAACGACACCGGCTACACATCAATACGAAGCCCCGCCCCAAAGGTTACCCGTTGCCGCGGTTACGAATTGGGGGTGAAGTGAATGGCGGACAGTGGGCGGAGCTCAATAAGGGTAGGGGAGGGGTGGGGAGGGAAGAGTTTCGCCGCTGTATACCGAAGGTGGTTTTTAGGTGTTATTGATGTTTTATTAAATTGAGTATTTAGTTAGCAGGAATTTTATTATTATTGCGCAAGACGAGAGATAAAGGGATAGAATGGAAGCCGAGCGTGAAAGGCAAAGTTAATTAGTTTTTTTGTTCTTCTCTATAGAAGGCGAGCGGGATAGAATTTTCTCGTTGGGGTTTAATAGAATTTTGGCCGGTTTTTTTGCTTCATATTTTTTTTGTTATGATATTGATACAAGCCACCTGTCTTAATACAGAGTCAGTGGTTATTAGAGATATGGACTTTCCAAAGGAATTAGCAATATTTTTTCTTTAAACATGCATAATTATAATTATCTTACATCCTTTGTTGGTTCCACAATTATTATTTCTTTTCTTCCACATATTTAGAGAATTTAGAAGTCAATCAGTGTAAGTCAATCACCAAATACATTGAGATGTAGAATGTAGAATGAGTGGAAGGGGGGTTAATCAGCTCGACCTTAAAGTAATCCGTGCCTTTCACAATCGAGGAGTCTGTCTCCGGCTGAAGTGCCCTTAAGGTTGAGGCTGAAAGATCAGTCTCCATTTTCTCCATCTTATTAACTTGGTCTCCTTTTAGACCTAACACCGGGGCGGTGTTGCCTCGGATCTCTCTTTTCTCTATTGCCTCCTTGGAATTGAGATCTATTCCTATTGTGAGGACCTGACCTACACCCTCTGCCTGTAATACATGACTACAAACAGTTGAGGGTTCCTGGTATGATGGATAAGGTAGTCCCATCCGGCATCGTTACACGTCGTTGTGCAATTCCCTGGCCCACGACACTACAGCCAGGGACAAGACAGTGAGATGCTACCTAGACCCAGCCAAAGTGCCAGAGGGGATTCCTCTAGCACCTATCTGCGACTTCCTTTAGTATTAAGGAAAGGTCTGTCTGAAATTCTGTCTTTTAAACCTCATATTTTTAATGCAATTGTTGATTGACTTACACTGATGACTTCTGAACCCTCCATTTAATCAGTGACGGTTCCTCAATAAGTTTTTCAATTTGTACAATTTGGGAGGGAGGGAGGTTCACGTGCATGTACATCAACCAAATCTAATTCCGCTTTCTGAAAGAAAATACATTTTATCATTCATTCACTAATTCTATATATTCCAAAAACGGTTTGTCATAGACTAGAAATTACCACGCATATACTTCAGCAGATTTCTTATCTGGGGTTTAAGGTTAAACCTATCTATTACTTTCTAATGATTTCAGATTCCGCGTAAACAAAGCAGATCGCTCCCAGCTTAACTTTAGCAAAAAAGAGACGTTAACTCTATATTTTGAATATGTATAGTTACAAATTATGCAAACACAAAGTTTAGCCAAACACGGTTGAAAGCCCGTCGGATTTTCAAAATATTTACTTTCCCAGAAAATTTTTTTCCTTTTTTAAAGAAAGATTCGTTTTAAAGAAAGAATCCTTCTGAAATGTGTAAAAAACTAATCTATCATAATTTATATGACTATGATTGTCAATTCCTTATCTATAAAAAAAATAAATAACTTTTTATTTAATTATTTATTTATTTAATTTATTTAATGTACTCCATTCAACAGCAAGCGCCAATTACAGAATGGGTCGTACTGTATCAATTACAAATTAAAATTAAGAAATTTATAGATCATAAAACAAATTAATTATAATAAAAAGTAACCAAAACAAAATAAATACAAAAGTAAAAAACAAACAAATTGTTAGATCAGATCAACAAATTTGACACAAAAAAAATTGACAAAAAAGGACGTTAGCCGATACTATACTCTGTTTTTTTTCTCAGGTAAGATTTCGACAGACGATGACAGAAGAAAAGCAGATGACGTCCAATACCAATCTATTTATTTTACTAAAAAAAGTTTCTAATAATTTTTAAGTTATCTATGGATGGGTTTAAATATAAATCCGTCATGCGTCGTGTCTTGTTGTTTTTAACCAGTTTTATTGGTTTATTTAAAAATGACAGATCGTATTTCATTTTTATTGGTTTGACGGAACGATGAACGACAAACGGACACCGATGCGTATGAACTCGCCTTTAGATTTTGTCATTTTTGACGCTTGTCAAAGTCTTGCCAAATTATAGGTTATAATTTTCTGTCAACTTTTGTTAAATACCCTGCGTTTTGGAAGATGATGCATTTTGATTCGTATTATTACGTGTGTTTTGTGTCTTTTGAAGTCAAGTGGAGGAAAAATCGAGTGAAAATTAACTGTAGACCCACAGCACAGTTTATGGTTAATACTCACTGTCCAGGCAGAAAGTCTTATACACCAATGAAGTTGCCATCGATAAAGTTTGTATACCATTTCGTCGTAGATAAGTGCATCTCGTATATGGTAGAAGGATCAAACTAAACATATACTAAAAACTGGAGTAGCTGTAAAATATGGACATCACACGAGAGGTAAATAATGGATTTTAGTACTACAGAAAAACAATGTCAGAAGGTCCTGGTTTAAAAAAATTAAGATTAAAGTTAATTAATCAACCTTTAAGGTATAAAATTTGGTAGGTGTTATTATTATTAAAATAGTTTGTTTTATTTACCTATGTTGTTTTATTTATTCCTGTGGAATATTACAAATTTGTATTTGTACATAAGTTATATTGATAAATATAATCATAAATGCGGATAGTTTCATAAAGCTTGAAAGTAAATAATAGTTCTTTTTTATATTTTTTTGGTATGTAGTGTCTTGTTCTTGTTTGTTTTGTATTAACACAAACCGTTTTTATTAAATAAAATAACTCGATTACATTTTTTCAGTTTTATACGGTTTTTTTCACAATATTTTGAAGTAATCACTTGTCATCTTGTCAATCAAATTTTAAATATATCCTGCTATGCGTTCCAGTTGTACCAACTTATTTCTTTGTAAAATAAAATAAACTACTTTGAAATTAAAATGACAGACACATCTATCACTGTCAAGGATCTCGTTGGACAGACTATAGTAATTAAAGCTGACAGCTGGACTAAAAATATATCCAAACTGCTCTGGCGTTGATCGTAGGCTAGTTGCATTCTATTATAGTCTATTTTATTATGAACAACACCATGCAGCGTCTTAATGTCAAATATTCCGCGGCGATCCACTAAAGAAGAAAACGAATGACGTTCCAAGAGTTCATCATGAGGGGGAGCATATACAACTATATTACATCTAGTTCATGTCGATGGTCAAAAGAGTCGGCAATGAACTGCGTGATGCACATGAGATTTGAGGTCGGTTTATCCACTGTATAGGTGTAGAAGTGTTTTTTATATAAGAAAGGATGCAATCAACGGGAATCACCAGTGGAAAGACTAAAGTACCAGAGAAGGAAAAAAATAGAAAAATAAAAATATGTTAATGATTAAAGTCCAACAGTAACATACAGGCAGAGTAATCACTCATTTAAGATTCTAAAGGGTGTCTATGTTTTTCGAAATATATGTATAGATTTATCAGTTTTTCTATTTTTACATATCAAAGGTCTCGGACACGTTCAGGAAGCTGATGCTAGAGTAGTATTAAGTAGTACAAAACTGAACGATATCTGAAATACCGCTTCAAAAATAATGTAGACATAAAAATTTCAGCCACTCACACTTGTGCACACTGGTTTTTTGAATAAAATTACTTTCTTATCTATATCGATCATAGAAATTCCCACAATTAAAAAAATTATTGCTTTTCTGAAAGTTTAAAAACTATTTTATCATAATTTGTAAGTATCTGATTCTCAATTCCTTATAAAAACTCTTCGCATCAATTGCAAATGCATACTCTGGAAAGAGTTCATTACTGCAAGTAAATATCCCTTTAATAATATCAAATTATTTATTAGAATACTATTGCAAATTTAATCCAAATTAATTTGGACACATTAATTATATATTATTTTTAGTGCGTGGTAAGAATGTCCTCCTAATGACGATTTTAACAAAAATACCTACTTATTACACTTACCTCAACACTTTAAACAGTATTTCACTAACTACTAATAGATTACAAATTATTTTACAATAAATTTTATTACTTTATAAAAACCCAATGCACACACGCAACTATCGACCACCTATATACATAATATTCAGTTTCCGATTAGCGAGCTAAGCGTAAATCATTATCTTCCACCTATTCAATTCTGTTTGGCGCGATAATCGCCGACTAATTAAATCGGCAATAAAGGCACAGCCGCGACGATTGCCAGTGAAATATGCCGGGGTGACAATATCAGATATTTGTAGAGGGATGAGAAGGGTTCGACCGGCCGGCCCTCGGCAATATTGTACCATTTAGTCGGCTCGTGACGTCAGAATGGATGGGGCGTGAGGGATGGGGATCGCTTTATAGTGTCATCGAATCGATAATTATTATGAATGAGGGACGATGGTCATTATTTGATTGATTTAGTTAGGTTATTTAAATAAAGTCCATAAACTAATGTCGATTTTGGAAATTGTCAGTTACTTTGATTACAATTTTATTGAAAAACCGTTTTTTATTCAATATCTGAGCCAAGTAGGTACCTATAGGAAACCCTAATATAGTTTGAAAGAGTATTTAAATCTGCTTCGATTTATTTAAAAAAATACATAGTGTTGTATTTGAAATAACGAAGTTTTTATGTAAAATAAATGTTTAAAATAGACCAGCAATTTTTGATACCCCTGTATACATTTAAGGAAGCAATCATACTGGTCCGTCTGTAACACGATAACTCAAAAACCGCTAAACCGATTTTAACCAAATTTGGCACAAAAATACTGTGGCACCCGAGAATCTGGCCATTAGTTTTTGGTGGGGGTGGGGGGTTAGTAAGGGAGTATGGGAAGGTTTTTTTAGAATTTTTAGAATTTAGAATGAGTGGGAGGGGGGTTAATCACTTCGACCTTACAGATCCATTGTGTCCCCCTTTCTTGAATCATAACTCATCATACAGTCCCAGGGCTTTGACAAAAGCCAGTATCTGGGACGGTTTTATAGAGGGTAGTTCTCCATCTCCAATATCAGTCGTACCAAAATTCATGGCACAAATGGTTGTCGTCTCGGCGCACTCAGTGATGAGGTGTACTGGTGTTTCCCCATCGGGAAAAGAAGGGGAAACACCAGTAGGGAAACACCATGGGAAGGGGTTAAAAATTTTAAACAAACCAAAATTACAGTAGCTAGCGAAACGCGGTTTTCAATTTAAGATTAGGAATAATATTTGCAACAAAATTTATAATACCATCAAAATCAGTCAAAGTTTTTGAGATAAAAAAAAATTGAAAAAATTCCTTTACTTTGAAACTAAAAGAACTGCCTACTAACTTTTTATTAACATATTTTAGTATGGGCGACCACATATGCACTTAATAGATGTAAAATAATAAATCAGTATATTCATAGATTGAAACCGACAAAGCGGAAACTGGCTATAGGAAATGTATGAGATATACAGTCAAACGATGTACCAGTTGAAGAGTTAGGTAGGGTTGCCAACCGTCCTCTATTCCAGAGGACAGTCCTCTTTTTGATCTCATTGTCCTCTTTTCTCTCACGCATTGAAAAAGTCCTCTTTTTTACATACCTAGCTCAACATCTAAAAAATATTTGTCTATCGCCACAATGCTTTAAAACAATTTTAATTTTTGTCTTTCGCTATTTCCACTCGTTGTACAGTTTTGACACAGTTAACAAGTTTTGAGTATAAAATTTTTAAGAAAGTAAGAAAGACAATCAATCCCACCATACCGTTGACATAACTTTTTGGTAAATATTAGAGATTTGGGCGTGGTTTCAAAAAATGTTTCGCCTATGGTTCTTTTTTACCCTCTCGTCCTCTATTTTTTATTTTGAAAGTTGGCAACCCTAGAGTTAGGCTGTTTGTCGGCAATAAGTGAAACAATTAGGCATTTCAGGGAATGACGAATTGCAGTATATAACGCCGACACATACATTGATTTTTCTATAATCTGATCTCGGACTATAATACTGCACATTTTCTCGGAAAACCGATGTTGATTTCTATCTCGTTCTCTTCTCTTATAATAAGATTTATGCTGGACGAGCGTCCTATACTTCGCCATTCCAGATCGTCTGTTTGGAATCCACAGACACGTCATCAGCGAGTCTGGACAGCTAAAAGAAGAAGCGGGTAAGTGCTCGGCCGGGCGCATCACGTTTATATACGATCGTAAAAGATATGAAATGAAAGTTGTCGACGGCATTCTGCCTATTTGTTCGGTTCGGTAAATATGTAGTATGTGTGCGAGGGCTTTTTCTTCGGAATTTTCTTTGTCTCTTGATTTGTCAGAAAATGTCGATATGGCGACCGTTTAAAACATATTTGTTTTTGTTCAAAAACTAGATGACCAAACTGGAGGACAAATTGGAGATTCTGAAAATTTATTAGAATTAAGTATACGTTATTACTAAAAGATACTTTTTTCTTTTAACTTCAAAATTCTGAATATAGCGTAATTGTATTAAAAATATGGGTAAACATGTGACATAGGTACTTAATAAAAGTTGAAGAGTTTTGTAAAATATATCAGAAAAAATTATAATATATAGGGTGTACCATTTAAAAAATTTGAGATTTTTTAATTTTTTTTAATTAGTTGAAATTCATAAATGTATTTTAAACACCTTGTAGCATCTAACTAAAATATCTTTACATATATGTTTTTTTTTATATCTCTATAAAATTCTTCTACCAAATTTTAATTGTCCAACTTCAAAAACAATGGCATTACCGACAATTTTTATTACACTGCAATCTAACTTGTTTAAACAAATTTAAATATTACAAAAACTGCCGTATGATAAAAAAAACGGCCTCAGCGATGGCCATGTATTGAAAATCGCTGTCATTTTAAATATAAATTTATATGGGAAATGTCATCGATCGTCATTTCCCAGCCAACTGGACGCCGTTTTTTTCGATCATATGGTATTAATTTTAGGTATATAATATTATACAGGGTGGTCCGATCTGTATTTCTGAAACTTTAGCAGCATATACTGCAGATAAAAAAAAGAATAAAAGTTTAGAATTCTTAGTTTCCGAGATACAGAGTGTAGAAGTATCATTTTTATTTTAATTTTTTCCAAACAATTTCTGAAGTAACGTCAATCCAATATATTTGGATGAACATTGGTGTTTGAGAGTTTTTTGACATTAGAAATTTGATTTTGATGTCAATATGACTCCTACTTGTAGAGGGCGCCACATACACATTTTTAACTGGTTTGAAGTTGAAGAGTAATAACTTTTCGTCCGTACCTGTATAAAACTACTGATTAAAAAAATACATATACGACGTTTTCTACGTAGAAAAGATCTCTTGGTAAAAATCACTGCGAATAATGGTTCTCTAGATATTTCGAGATATATTGACTAAACAGTTAGAAGACTGAAATCATAAATTTGAAATGGTTTTGTGCCAAAAGTTTAACAGAAACTGTTTTATCATCACTTTTTCGAAGAAAAATTTATGATTAATTTAAAAAGATAAAAAGTAAAAAGTTCCCAAATTTATCATTTCAGTCAATAGTTTATACAGGTACGAGCAAAATGTTATTACGCTTCAAAACAGCTAAGACCATAACCAACATGAGATACAGGCCAGAGACATCGTTTTGTGACGTCACCGCAATAGTCGGGCTTTTATATTGTGCCATATGGTACTGCATATAGTTTTTGCATAAATAATAGTATTTATTGATAGTTTTGCCAGATATAAATATGAAAAATATTATACACAAAGGTATTAAAAAATAACATTAACTTTTTATGGCGTTAAAGTAATTGAATAGCATTAAAATTTAGATCTAAAACACGAATATTAATATGAAATAAACAACAGCATAAGATGAACAGAATAAAATCCAGATAATAAAAAGCATGTCCTAAAATTGTGTTAGCGAGTATTTAGCAACTAGTAATAATATACCTTGTGATAAAGTTTCCAAATATTAAAAAATTTAAAAACTATACTTTATCGACAAGTTAAGAAAATGTATTGTATATGATAAGGGCAGAATACATTTTAAAGTTTAATTAAAAATAATTGTAAAAATTTGCCTAACATATTTAAAAAATGTGGATATCAGGTAGAATTAACTATTATCATTAAGTAATAATTTGTAGTTCGATGTTCATCAAGTAACCATCTCCATATATCGTAAATAAAAAGATAAAGATAACATTTTTTTTATATAAAATACTGAAATAAAGTACAATTCATTTAATTTCTTTAAAATATATTGCCATTTCATAATAATAATATATATTTCATAATAATTATAATAATAATTTTCAATATTTATTTCATCCCGAATTTCCAAATCTTGTTTTATTTCATCGGGATGTTTGGGAACATGCACAGTCATATAAGAGGGTTGATTTGAAAAAATTGTAAGCACAGCATCTTCTGTAGGTTTTGGACGTGACCTAGTTACAGTTAATATTGTTGGGAAAGAGAATGTAGACAGATCCTGAGTATTTATTATAATTGCTGCTACAAGGCACAGGCACAGAACAATGTCGCGGCATTTTTTATTTCACAAAGAAAAAATAAAGAAACGAAAACTGTTTTACCTAAAAATACACGTCACTTACGTTGGTTTAACACTAACACTAACGCTATTAATTATGTTTTTATATAAATTCCCCAACTTTTTCCTAGTCCGGACACACAGCCCGCATCGCCGGTGTTACTATAATTTTTACCGAGAGTATGGTTTTTTTCGCGGGTACGATGTTATGAATCGGATCTAGATAGTTCACTATTCACTCAGAGTACACTCAAAATTATTTAGTATCATTTTATTAACAAAGAAACGCGTAAAAAACACAGATTTGTTGCGAAACTAATGAAAACAAAAGGTTTGTTTACGACTACTGTAACGTTTTTAGTTCGTTACATGTCTTTGATTATGATATATGATGTCTGGGCACGACCCTGTTATGGTTTGGCACAACCCTGTTATGGTTTGGCACAACCCTGTTATTGCTCTGTGGGAGCGCGCGCTGTCAACATCGCTTCTGTCAATTCTCTGTGATCTAACTTCACTTTTGGTTAGACTGTTTGACCTGTCAGACGCCATTAGTCCCAGTTTTTTTGAGAAATGGTGATTATTTAAATCTTGCTGTGTAATCTGAATCAGCTGCCATTTCGAAGCTACAGGTAAAAAGCTGAGTTATTTTCCTTTTAGATTCGTTATTATTAGCGAATATTTTTAGGGTGAGAGTTACGGATGGCCCAACTTGTATTTGTATTTGGCTGGCACGTTGGCGTCCCTTTGCTTTTGGCCTCAGAATGTCATTTGGAAGAAAGGACAGATTATTTATATTTATTGAGCCCTCGGAAGTACTTCGAGGTAGGTTCATTTTGTTTATTAGACGGTGTTTGATTTTAAACATGGGTTTCATGTTCTTAGGGTCTTACGGACAGACTATTTACAAGGTACGGGCATTATCCAAGGTCCTAGTATTCCCTTGTGCCACTGTCTTATGGACGGATGTCCCATGGACAAGTGTCCCCTGTAGAATTGATTTGTCTTCACATAGAGTGCCCCAGCGTGGGTGTGGCTTGAGCCCCGTGCTGCTTCACCCCCATTTCTAAGCCTGGATCGCCGACAGAGAGTGCAGAGATGCTAGACCTCCTCGCGCTGCTACTGGTTGAAGCAGGGTTACATTAAAGAACAGCTAAGTGTAATTTTAAGTTCTAGTATTGCATTTAACACCTAAAATGTTTTCAGTCTTAAACAGTAACGTACATTTAAACTATAGCGTACAGACTATATTTAGTGGTTAGATTATTAAGAATATTTATGTCAATGCAGTAGTAAAAGTGTGATTTAGATTTTAGATTTCATAGTATCACGCATTGTAATGGTATTACTTTCTATAGACATCATTATTACGCTATACTAATAGATGAATGACGAGATAGATTCTAGAATCTACAGGTTGCAACACATCTGATTGAACACCGTATAAATTTAACAATTTAAATAAAGTAATGCTACTTTTCTTATATTTTCTCTAATATTACACGCATTGTATTTTCCTTATAGTCTTTACATAGAACGTATTTAATATTATTTACATATATAGTTTTATTCAACAGGTAACCACTATAATAATTATTAAAATTGTACAATGATATTCACCATCAGAATTCGTAACGAATAAATATAGTCATTAGTTTTAAGTATTATACAATTGTGTTTTCTTTCTCTGTACATGCCTGGCGCCCAATATCTAGATATCTTTTGTTTATTATTATTGATTAATTTTCTCTCTAGTGAAATACCTTATCCACGACTGCTCTCCGATGAAAAGCTGCCGTTCGCAGTGGTAGTTGTTTTAAAAAACGCTACACATAATTTGGCGCCCCACGTTGGGCGCCAGGCATGTACAGAGAAAGAAAACACAGTTGTATAATACTTAAAACTAATGACTATATTTATTCATGATGAATTCTGATGGTAAATAGCATTGTACAATTTTAATAATTATTATAGTGGTTATTTGTTGGGTAAAACTATGTATGTAAATAATACTAAATATGTTCCATGAAAAGACTATGAAAAAATACAATGCGTGTAACGTTATAGAAAATATAAGAAAAGTAGCATTACTTTATTTAAATTGTTAAATTTTATGCGGGTTGAATCTGATATGTTGCAACCTGTAGATTCTAGAATCTATGTCTCGTTATTCATCTGTCAATATAGCGCAATAATAATATCTATAGAAAGTAATACTATTACAAGGCGTATTATAATGAAACCTAAAATCTAAATCACATTGTAACTACTGCATCGACATAAATGTTCTTAATAATGTAACCACTAAATATAGTCTGTACGATATTATTTAAAATGTACGTTACTGTTTAAGACTGAAAACATTTTAGGTGTTAAATGCAATACTAGAACTTAAAATTACACTTAGCTGTTCTTTAATATAACCCTGCTTCAACCAGTAGCAGCGCGAGGAGGTCTTGCATCTCTGCACTGTCTGTCGGCGATCCAGGCTTAGAAATGGGGGTGAAGCAGCACGGGGCTCAAGCCACACCCACGCTGGGGCACTCTATGTGAAGACAAATCAATCCTACAGGGGACACTTGTCCATGGGACATCCGTCCATAAGACAGTGGCACAAGGGAATACTAGGACCTTGGATAATACCCGTACCTTTTGTAAATAGTCCGTCCGTAAGACCCTAAGAACATGAAACCCATGTTTAAAATCAAACACGGTCTAATAAACAAATGAACCTACCTCGAAGTACTTCCGAGGGCTCAATAAATAATAAATAATCTGTCCTTTCTTCCAAATGACATTCTGGAGGCCAAAAGCAAAGGGACGCCAACGTGCTAGCCAAATACAAATACAAGTTGGGCCATCCCGTAACTCTACCCTAAAAATATTCGCTAATAATAACGAATCTAAAAGGAAAATAACTCAGCTTTACCTGTAGCTTCGAAATGGCAGCTGATTCAGATTACACAGCAAGATTTAAATAATCACCATTTCTCAAAAACTGGGACTAATGGCGTCTGACAGGTCAAACAGTCTAACCAAAAGTGAAGTTAGATCACAGAGAATTGACAGAAGCGATGTTGACAGCGCGCGCTCCCACAGAGCAATAACAGGGTTGTGCCAAACCATAACAGGGTTGTGCCAAACCATAACAAGGTTGTGCCCAGACATCATATATCATAATCAAAGACATGTAACGAACTAAAAACGTTACACTACTAATTCTCGACCACTTCGGTAGAACTGTCAAAACAGTCAGGCCTTGAATATGACGTTAGCCACGCTAAGACACGTGTAGGTGACGCCCACTACAAATAGGAGTCATATTGCCATCAAATTTCTCATGTAAAAAAACTCCCAGAAGCCAATTTTCATCTAAATATTGGAAAAAATCGAAATAAAAACGAAAATTCTACACCGCATTTTAGGACAAAATAAGTTTTCGTCTAAATGAAAATAAAAAATATTTTTGGTCTAAATATATAACCAAACTTTTTTACTTATTTTTATCTGCCGAAGTTTCCGGAATACCGTTCGGACCACCCTGTATGGTGTTATACTCTATAATAATTTTAAAATGTGTATTTTAACCTGCCCTATAACTTTTATATTTAATATTACTTTGTAAATCTTGTAACAACTGCGATAATGGACTTTTTTGTGGGGGGAAAAAATCTGCAAACCAGAAACTGTAAGTGGTACTGTTAGGGTGGTTGAGGTACCTTACCGACTAAAAAAACCTCCACAAACCGAGGAACTACCTTTCGGCATTACTTCTGGGGGAGGCAGTTTTAGTGTGATGTTTCAATTAATTGAGCACTTCAGTGAAAGTTGGATACTTGAGCAGTATTGTAAGTACATTAAAATTATTTTTACTTTCCAAACCTTTTATTTTGCAGATATCAGCACTTCCATATATTCCCGGACTGCTTTCCAGTTTTTATTTGACTTAAGCACCGTTGGAACCAAATTAGTGTAAGTAAGTTTCTCTGTATTTAGACTCTTCATTAATTTATTTCGTTCATAGGTCACTTTTTGCAGTCCAGGATTATGTGCTCTGCTGTGTCTTTATCGTGGTCACCGTAGATGCATTTTGGACTATCGATAAGTTTCATTTTATATAAATAATTCCTGAAGCATCTGTGTCCTGATAAACATTGTGTCATATCGTAGGTAACTTCTCCATGGCTCCGATTTATCCAATTTTTTATATGTGGTGTTTTTTGTAAATCTCGAAACAAATGAGATAATGGACTTTAATCTATCGTTGACTCACCCTGTACTTATGGGTCAACTCAACATCAGAGTTACACTTAGGTTAGAAGCTGGAGTTATTGTATGTGCCCAATTTTTTAAAACATTCTGTATAATTCAAATACATGTTATGGAAATATTAACTTATGTTTAACAGCTTGCATATACAATGTATGATTATTATACCGGTTACTGTCTGAACTAAAAATCTAAGTTAATCCCAAAAGCGTTAACAAAGACGCTATTACTTAGAAAACACCTAAACAAATAGTCTCGTAATTTCAAAAGCACACTGCTTAACATAACGTTTATGTCGTTAAAATCTTCTAAAGATGCGTTTCTACTTCTGTCGCTAAACCAATGTTTAACTTTCACAGTTTACGACACCCACTAAAAAGTCGTTACACAAATTCCAGCGTGCAGTACAAAAACCTTATCGGAATACAAACATTTGCTTTTCAACTCTACAAAATTTGTTCTAACTAAATTACCGAGATTTTGTTTGAATACTATTTATTGTAGCGATGTGTTTTCTTGGACTTATTTTGTCTTAACTCGATGAATTTTTTTAAGCTGCTTTGCATTTCATATAAGTGTATTTAAGTTTTATTTATAAACCAGCGTGTACCCGCGACTTTGTTCGCGTCGAATTAATCATTTGTAATGGTGATGATAAAGCAAAGCAATAATTTCCATTATCATACAAACTGGATAAAATTTTCTCACATTTATGTCAGCATGAGAAAAAACAATATGGCGGTATTATTACATAATTTGGTAATATTTGAGGGGTAGTTTCATCTCGTTGGAATTCGACTTTCGAAAAATCCGTTTGCCAAAGATAAGCTTTTTACGTCAAGCAGTTTAAGCAGAATCATGGTTAATCAATTACCCAACTTTTTGGAACACCCTGTATGATTTTTTAAAAAATTTCGAAATATGTAAAAAAACAAAATAAATTATGCGTGTCCAAGCGTTTTCCCGAAAGACTAACCGTTTTTTAAATAACAAATATTGTAATATTTGAGGGGCGTTTCCACCCTCTTGGAATTTGAGATTCGAGAAACCCCTCCTTATCGAACCTCTACACCCCCCAGTCAATTCATTTGCCAAAAATCGGCTTTAAACGTCAAGCAGTTTAAGCAGAATCCTGTATAAATTTTTAAAAAATCTTAAAATATGTAAACAACGAAATAAAATATACGTGTTTAAGAGTTTTTCCGAAAAACTCACCGGTTTTTAAAATTATGGTATCTAGCACAAGTTTTGCCATTGCCACATAAATATTCACAGCAAATAACTCTAATTATAGGAAAATATATTTGGTCAGGTTGTTTGTATAGAGTAAAAAGACAACAAATCGAGCTTAACTATAAAATGGGTGGGTTAGGTTTAATAAATGTCGAAAGAAAGGCTTTGGCTCTTTTTTTGAAAACCCAGTATTTGGCATGGTGCTCAGTAAAAAATAAAATATGGTATGCGTCTATAGTTAGTAATATTTTTGAAGACAAATATATCACAAAATGTTGTGCAATCAAGAAAATTCAGTTACAGATGAAATCAGAAAACTTGGTATTTTCCAAAACAAATATTGTCAACACAAACAACATATACAGGGTGTTTTAAAACAAATGCGAAAAACTTCAGGGGGTGATTCCTTGTTCAAAATAAAGGGTAGTTTGCTTCATAAACGTTGGGTCAAAAGTCAACCATTAGGGAGATATTGCGGTACAAAATTGGCGGAAAAATAGTGTTTTTATTTTTTATCTTGAAAACGAAAAGAGATAGACTAATAAAATTTTATGGAAGCATTACTGTTATGAAAACACACTTTCTGGTATTTTTTTCACTTTTTTAAAATGAGTGGAAGGGGTTGAAATAAACTACCCCTATCATTCTTGTTAACGAAATTTAAAGAAAAATCTTATCAAATACATGCAAAAATTAATTTGGATAGTTTAGTTTGTTTAGAAACTTTTTTATCTCTTGTATTTTTTTGATAAAACTCACCGATTTGAAATTAAAAAATAAAATGTAAAGCATTACATGTCAGGACAAAAAACATTTTCTGATAAAGAATCTAGCGGACTGCTGTAATTTTTTAGGAAAAAATCTAGTCGGCCGCTGTTACTTTTTAGGATGTTCCTAATATTATTTTATTTGACATTACTCTACTGCAATACGTTATTATCTAGATCATTATTATTATCGTTATTATCACTAGATTCTTAATCTAAAAATGTTTTTTGTCCTGACATGTAATGCTTTACATTTTATTTTTTAATTTCCAATCAGTGAGTTTTATCAAAAAAACACAAGAGGTAAAAAAGTTTCTAAACAAACTAAACTATCCAAATTAAAGCATTTGCATGTATTTGATAGGATTTTTCTTTAAATTTCGTTAACAAGAATAATAGGGGTAGTTTATTTCAACCCCTTCCACTCATTTTAAAAAAGTAAAAAAATTACCTAAAAGTGTGTTTTCATAACAGTAATGCTTCCATAAAATTTCATTAGTCTATCTCTTTTCGTTTTCAAGATAAAAAATAAAAACATTATTTTTCCGCCATCTTTGTACCGCGATATCTCCCTAATGGTTGACTTTTGACCCAACGTTTATAAAGCAAACTACCCTTTATTTTGAACAAGGAATCACCCCCTAAAGTTTTTCGCACTTGTTTTGAAACACCCTGTATATAAAATTTTAAACAATAATATTTACGAAAAACCAGAAATAGAAAATAAATTTCCAAAACTGGAGAAAAATCTGTAGTGTAATGGCAAATTGCGAACTATCAACAGAATGGAAAACAGCTGTGTATAAAGTGATTAATAATATTCTACCGGTTGCACAAAAATTATATAATCACAATATGAATATAACTGATAAATTTAAAGAATGCAATGTTGTTGAAAATTTGTGGCACTATATTAAGGAATGTGATAGAGTGAGACCCGCTTGAACATGGCTAAGAACAATTTTATTGTATAAGTTTAAAAAGAATATTGAATTTTGTAATAACTTTTTGGAAATTATACAAATAACTTTTCAAAGTAAGAAAGATTTTTTAATGTACAAATGAGAACACAAAATTTGGATAGCTTCAAAAATGTTTTACGGGAGAAAAGATGGCAAAAGATAAAATTTGGTAAGGGAGATGTTTCAAATAAAATTTTTGCTTTTTAAAGAGTTTTTTTATGGGAGATTTTTTGATTCTGTTTCTGCTGGGGCGCTCTTTCGTCTTAAAATTTATTTTATTAACATAGAGGACAGTTTGTTGAAATGCATACAGTTTTTTTCTTCAGTTGGTTAAGCTTTTTGTATTTCGATTTGGTATTAAGTACATTAGTTAAGTGCATTATTAGTTAAGTTAGTTAGTGTAAGTCTGTGATAATGTATATGTTTTTAGTTAATAAAGGGTTTGAAAAAAAAAGAGTTTTTCCGAAAAACTCACCGTTCAAAACTCATATTTAAAAACATAAAAAAATATTCTAATAATTGAGGGGTGGTTTCACTCCCTTAGAATTCGAGACCCTAAAGTCAATCCGTTTTCAAAAAATCAGCTATTTTTAGGTCAAGCGTTTTAAGCAGGATCGTGATTAATCAATGACCAGATTTTTCGAAACACCCTGTATACATTTTTAAAAAAATCTTAAAATATGTAAAACAACAAAATAAAATATAGGTACGTGTTTAAGCGTTTTTTTCGGAAACTTGACCGGTTTTAAATAAAAATTATTGTAATATTTGAGGGGTGGTTTCACCCCCTTGGAACTAGAATTTCGAAAAATCCTTTCTTATCGAACCTCTACACCCTAGAATCAACCTGTATACCAAAATTGAGCTTCTTACGTTGAGAAGTTTGAGCAGGATCGTGATTAATCAGTGAGTCACTTAAGGATTTTATACAGGGTTGTTCACCACATACGACACGGAGTATTGTAGCTAAACGATGAGATTTTTACAAATTGTAAGTTTTGGGTTCGATGAAGGACTATTAGAGGTACAATTTAAAAATAATTTTACAAGATACAGAGTGTCCCAAATAAGTAAAAAATATCAAAGTTGTATTTTTTTAAATGGAACACCCTGTATATTATTACATTTTTAGTTTCTACGATTAAAATAAAGGTAAATTTGATTAAGATTTATTATACTTAAACCTTACCGTTTTTGAAATATTTTCAATTTTGTGAAATTGCAGTAAAAATTTTAAGGCTTCATTTCTCCACGGGTATCAAAGTTTTTAGTACTAAATATTTACTGTAGTTTATTTACTGATCAGTTATTGTGTTGCAATAATAAAAATAATACTACCTTATACAAAGTGTCTAAAAATTTATTTTAAATAATTATTAGCTTCAAACGGCAATAACTTGTTTAATTTAAATAGAACACCCTGTATATTTTACGAGAATCAGATGCACAATTTAATTGTCTATCAAATTAAATTATACCATTTTTTACCTATCTCTTTAAGTTTCCGTAGAAAATGCATTTTCTTGTAATTTAGAACTTATTTATCAATATACCCATGGAGTATTGACATTTTAGATTATTTTTAAAGATGTACCAAATTTTTAAAGAGTACAGATACTAATAATGTCGATATAATTCGTTTATTTCATTAAAAAATAAAAAAAACTGTTTAAATATTTGTTAAAGAGGACCAATTAATATGATTCCAGTATTCAAACTACATTAACTGACTGTTTGCGTTGATTAATAATAATTGCTCCAAATACTAAAACTAATTTTGTATGGGCATTAGACAGTGTGATAAAAAGTAACACCTTAAAAATGACATTTCATTTTTTAATAAATGCTTATTTATAACAACAGAGACTTTAATTTGATAACTTATTATTATATTGATTTCTGACTCAAATCCACATATATTTATAATAATTTATTAACGAACACAATTAAGTATGCAATTAATTAGTATACCTATGGGCGGAAATAATGGTGTTATATTTAATTAATGGTATACTCTTTTATAAAGATTTAAATAGTTTTCTTTTTGCATACAAATGGGCTAGTAATATTATATTATATTAATATTATGGTTTTGCTAAAAACGATATTATTACTAGTCTGTACATTTTGTACATTTGTTGCTTTAAAAACAATCTAAAATGTCAATATTCCATGGATATATTGATAAATGAGGTCTAAATTATAAGAAAATGCGTTTTCTACGAAAACTTGAAGGGATAGGTAAAAAATGGTATAATACAATTTGATAGACAATTTAATTGTGCATCTGATTCTCCTAAAATATACAGGGTATTCCATTTAAATTAAAGAAGTTATTGCTGTTTGAAGCTAATAATTATTTAAAATAACTTTTTAGACACTCTGTATAAGGTAGTATTATTTATATTATTGCAACACAATAACTGATCAATAAATAAACTTCATTAAATATTTAGTATTAAAAACATTGATACCCTTGGAGAAATGAAGCTTTAAAATTTTTGCTGCAATTTCACAAAATTGAAAATATTTCAAAAACGGTAAGGTTTAAGTATAATAAACCTTAATCAAATTTACCTTTATTTTAATCGTAGAAACTAAAAATGTAATAATATACAGGGTGTTCCATTTAAAAAATACAACTTTAATATTTTTTATTTATTTGGGACACTGTATCTTGTAAAAATATTTTTAAATTGTAGCTCTAATAGTCCTTCAACGAACCCCAAACTTACAATTTATAAAAATCTCATCGTTTAGCTACAATACTCCGTGTCGTATGTGGTGAACAACCCTGTATATTAGTATAGATAAATAATTATTTAGAAGTAACACCGTAGATAGGATTTTTTTTTAATTAAACAGTAGGTGCCAATATTAATAATAGGCGACACAATAAAACAGGATTATCGTCCCGATTATTATCCTTTGAAAAATTAATATGTATTTAGCACGGTGCGAGAATGGCATTCAATAAAGACAGATAATTGCAATCTATATGTATTCTGCACGTGTTTAGGGAATGCGTCGAGTTATAGGGGTTGTACGAGGGTGAGAATATTGGCACAAATTTATCACTCGGGGTTTAAAATCAAACAGATAGCTACGCAGTGGCGCCGACCCTATCTATAATTTAAAAAATCCAGAACTCCTTACTAACAGCATTCAATTTAATATGAAAGAATTGAAGGATATATAAATATGTATATCTTTTTATGAATGGCATTTTATAAAATTCTATATTTAATATAAAACCGTATACTGCGAGTATTCTAGCTTTATAATTTTATAATATGTTTTTAATTTTTATTAAAAAACGATAATTCTATAATTCGGACGGATAGTATGGCAGCTGTGGCCATTAAACCAAAATACCACTACATCTATAATTCTGAATACTACTACCCGCAAACTACCCATAATACTAACCAACAATTTGTTTTGTGCGATCTGCTAAGCGGTAACTACGTCATAGGTATGCTACAGAACGTATACAATCATAGATAAAGGAATAAAAATAAAATGCAACGGACAAAGAGAGATAAATGGAAAATGTAATAAAGAAAACAAACATCAAACAACTGAAAACAATGAATATCGGGTATATTGATTCGGAAAAGCACTGTTGGACTATCGGCATTTTTAATACCTTTATCTAAGATCGGCGGCATACCTGTGACGTAGTTGATGGCGTTTTTTTTAATGGCGGATCGAGTAACGAGACAACCTTATCTTTTAATAACCTTGGGCTTTGGTCTGTTTTCGTTTAAATGTTACGTTCATTATGCATATGGGGGATTTATTTTTAAATTAATGTTAATCGTTAGGAAAACTCATAGGATTTGTATTTCTTTTGCATAATCAAAATTGTGACTCTAAATGTTACATAACCCAATTGTCACTCTAAATCGCTGTCTTTTTTAGACAGATGTCACTTGTCTTGTCATTATTCAATTCATTATTCGAGTTTTCAAAATATTGTTAATAAAAGTTTCATCTTAAAATAAAATCTTAATTAATCACAATTGTTTATCTCCATCATTTATCGGATTAATAATACAGAAATTACAGTTCAATTACAAACAATTCATTATTTATAGTGATTTACAGTAATTTGATTAAATTATCCGAATATTCTCGTTGATTATTGGTTTGAAATCAATAAGAGAGTGTCCTCCAATAAAAATACGAGTTACTAACTCTAAATTAGAGTTACTAACTCTAATTTTATGTGGCCGGCCGTAGCTCCAGCGATAGTGTGCCGATCTGCGGAGCGGAAGGTACTGGGTTCGAATCTCAGCCACTTTCGTTATATCTGACATGAAAAACTAACAGGTAAAATGTTGTGTATAGACAGGGCTTTAGGGTTAAGATCGGTTTAACAGCGTTTTCAGATGGAGCGGAGCGTCCGCAACTTCGAGCAAGTGCCATGAGTTTATATGAACAATTTCACATGGGCGCGTATGCTCCGTCCGACGGAGTTCGTCCGACGGCTATCTTGAAAAAACACGACGGACGGTCCGTCGCGGACGGACCGCATGCGAAAGCGCTGTGAGTGTCTTCTTTGACTTAATATCAGTGTTTCTATAAACTAGCGATACTCGATTCCTGTTTAACTTTAATCTAAATTTACATAAAATATAAACAATAACCGTTTAAAGCGCTGTTATCTTTACAACACATTTAACTACCTCCAAGACAAAATGAGGAGCTCACACGAAACTGTTTTCGGTACAATATTTCGTATAATAAATTGAATAAACCGGAAACAATAAATATGTCGTTTTTATTATATTCTAAAATAAACCTTATCTATGTATATATTATGGTTTTAAACAATATTTGCAATAATGTTTGTTAATTTTCTTCAAGGATTTCGAAAATAGTTTTCGACATGACACACATTCGTAAGATCAATTTGCTTTAATTTCTAATGAAATCGACTATTCTATGGCAAAGAAATGACTTGTACAGATATGATTTCATACTATTTCTTCTTGATAGATTGGATTAAAAATGTATGGGAATCAACAACACTAGGTAAGTATACATATATATATATATATATATATATATATATATATATATATATATATATATATATATATATATATATATATATATATATATATATATATATATATATATATATATATATATATATATATATATATATATATATATATATATATACTTGTATTCATTTAAAACTTTCCAATATGGCGGACTTCAGTATGGGAGGCTTAAAAAACGAAAATCTCTAGACTGGAATTCAAATCGTTCAAATTGATAATCTGTGGTAAATCTAATTGATCATTGACACTTGGCTGACTGACGTTTGCGGTTTCTTTTTTTAAATATTTTCTTTTATTTTTTGAGTTTTTATTCACCAATTCTACTTGATTTTGTTCTTTTATTTAACCTGCAGCCTGCAGTACTAATTATATAGTTATAAATAATCTTTTCACCGATCAAGAACTGAGGAATAGGCTGGAAGATATTCAACATGTGTAAAACGCTTAAAAATGTATTAGAAAGCGTCCACAAATTCGTGAAAATAAATTAGTCCAGATGTTTGTAAAATGATCTCTAATTATTTTGAGAAGTTTCCTCGTATCAGTAATTTTCAGGTTTGTAATATGTATATGATAATAAATAGATTAAAACTTATATTAATTATTTCAGGAAACAGCGCGGGCATTACAGATTGTTGTAAATTAGTTTTAAAATATAAAGAAGGTTTAAAACAGGTTTAAAAGTTGAGTTAGTAGAGAAGACCTAAATAAGGTAATGTTGGTAATGGGGACCAAAGATCAAATAACACTTGAAATATATAATATGTACAATTGTAAGTAGTTTTTATGAATCTGTTTGATATCTATTGCATTGTTTTCATATTTCTTGAAACATATATTTATTTACTTTACAGGATACACAAAGTATAATAAAAAATACTCACTAAAACCACTTGTTTGTAATATATGTAGTTAGAATATCAAACACCAAACCAAACCAAAAATTATGTTTTATTTTACTGGTATTCCCCACATTTGGAAGGAAAGTCATTTTATAAATAAGCAGAACGACATCGTATAGTACACTCTATATTAATAATTCTTTTTTATCCTATACTTGCTAGTTGGCGCATCACTTACTAGGTATAAAATTTAGTACTGATTCGGGATTCCAAACCTATAGTTGTGGTTGTGACATATTCTGATGTGTTTCTGGCAATTTAAAATAAGTTAATATTTAAACAAACATTTCTGGCTTTCCTCACAGGAGTGTGAACACAAATTTAATAAAGGTATAATGTGGATAATGTTCTGATTATTACAGTTTGCATGGATGACTGTTTTTGTATGTTGTTATTTTTAATAAAGTATATTTAATGAGTTTTTGAGTATTTCTTTTTGAAGAGCCTAGTCACTTAATAAAAAAAAACTAACCTAATAACATAACTAGCCTGCTAACCTAATTGACGCTTCATGAAGTGACTAGGCTCTTCATGAAAATACGGAATATACTATGAGACTACAACATGTATACATTTTCATAAGTTATATCTACAAAATTTATTACCTTATAACTTTTTGCTAAAGACTTTGTAGTTGATACAGTTTAACAGTATATAAAAGAACTATTTAAATAAGATGTTTGAAAATATATAGCTGTTTTTGCACACATCAATTCAATTTGTGATTAACTGTACTGAAATAAAAACAAATTAAGAGAAATGGGGTGATCTATCAACTATAACATGAAACGCATCATCCTATTTCCAAGTCTTCTATTAATTTCACTTATTAAACAACTATAATTATCCAATAATCTTGATAATTCTAGAAACTCTCAAATATCGTCAAAACATGAAAACAAAAATTCACTTCCTACAGTTCTTACGTCCCTTTAACTAAAATATAAGAAACACAGGGGAGTTATATTCTCACTGAGACAGTTTATAAAATACCTTTAAGTAAAATCTCTTCGGATCTGCGGTAAAATACCTTTATTCTTATTAAATAATATCAATAATCTATGTTTTTATTTATGATTTATGATAACCACCTAATAATCTAACTTTAACGTCAACTTGACAATCCTGAAAAATGTTATTGTTAACCAAAGTGTAAAATCAATTTCTGAATTCGCTAACGCCAACTTATTTTTTATTAAAAAAAAAATTACCAATTTTCGTAACTAGGTCGGCCATACTGAGGAACTTTTAAAAGAATTGTACTATATATATATATATATATATATATATATATATATATATATATATATATATATATATATATATATATATATATATATATATATATATATATATATATATATATATATATATACGGAGCGACCAACAATGATTGAATAAGTTGGCTATTCTGATTATGCTCGATTGGTTGGCAATAAATTTTAGAAATTAGAATATTTATCGGTTATTATCACTAGCGACAAAACGATCTTAAACTTAAAAAACTCCTCTGAAAATCACAACAATGCTATAAAAATCGGAGAAGCACTATTGGAATATATTGCGGAATTTAATTACGTCGGCGCGGCAGTTTGATTTCGGAAAAGGCCGATATCTACACTCAAAATTCAGCACAGAATTAGCAAGAGCATTCTGAAAATTAAAAAACAGAGGTTTCTACAATCATGGCTTGAGCACAAAGACAAAATTTGCAATTTACCAAGCAATAATAATCCCCTCCATGTCATATGGAAGCGAAAACTGGAGCCGTACCGTCGGCACATGAACGCATTAACTGTTAAGAATCAAATGGTTTCACACCATGTTTCAAATGTATTGGTCCTCAAAAAAGGTAGCTGCGAGAGCATTGAAGTCGTGATTGCTAAATCTCGCTTAAGGTGAGCTGGTCACATGCCACATATACAGGATGCAAAAAAACGTCTACGAGAATCTATTCTTTACGGCGAGCTTGTAGACGGCAAGAGGAAACCGTCTGAACAACCTTGTACCTTTTGAACAAGGATATATTCCACGGAAACTTAAAGAGGATAAGCATGCAGAATCAGTGGGAGGAAGCAGTGCACAATAGAAAGCAATGGAGAAGAATTGTCAACTCTGTTAAGAACGACAACCACGAAGTAAAGAGGCAACAAAGTAATGAGATTTTTTAATATCCGGTGTGCAGAAGAGAGATAACATCACGTATCGGGCTTTTCAGTCACAGAAAAGCTCATGATAGAAGACGCCCTGTGTAACCATATTCTGATGCGTGTCAAATACTCATCAGCGAGCAAGGACAGCAAGTTAATAAGTATTGTAATATTTACCAAAATTTTTCGATTGATAATTTGTTCTAAAATTCCCTACCACAGTACTGCCAACTTCTTCAATCATTGTTGAATGCTTCGTAGGAAACAGATGATGTTTTAATTTTTATAAAGTATAATATATCATAATGTACACCACTGTCAAGTATTGTTTTCTTCCCTCGAAAGATAATAAACGCGGTGACGTAAAAAAATTTCCGGGGCCTTTACATTCAAAACGTTTTTCAATATACATTTTTTGCCAAATTCCTTTTCGGTAAAAGATTTCTTTATCTCTCGAATTTCATTTCAGTTGTTAGTTTTCAAATATGAATTTAATAAGAAAAAATTTTCTTTCAAATATTTTTACATATAGATTTGTTTTGCTTTTTTGTATTTTTTTTTATATTATGTAACCCACTGTAAATAAATTTAAATATTATTTTAATATTACAAAAGTGTTATCGGAACTTTTCTTTAAGTTAAATAACAATTAATAAATAATAATAAAACATATAATTTTTCCTATTAAATACTCTTCTTCTAAGTTGGAGGTATCTTTCATTAAAACTGTTTAGTCTGGAAGAAAAAAATTGCATAATCTAAACGAAAAAAAAATATTTAAAGAAAAAAGCTGAAAATTTAAGAACGACAGATCCTTCTTCGGAGATCTCCGGATTTAATCAAGGGAGGCTATTGATTGGAAAATAATGAAAGGGGTTCATTTATTCTTTTTTCTTAACTCAGGAGATAATAGTAGGAAAATTTAATTTCGAGAGACAATCAGTTTGCCGTCATGTCTTTCGTTAAAAAAACTGTACTGAACTTTAGTTCTTGGTATATTAAAACTAGTAAAAATGTAGTTTTACTGCATTAAATTGATAATAGTATTCTAAATATTAACTCTTGTTTCTACGGGGGTCAAAAAGTTTAAAAGGTGAATGTTTTGGTCGTTGAGCTTGCGGAAACAAATACCGGGCGCGTCTCAAAAGTGGCTTACCCCCTATAACCTTTTTATTTTTTCAGATAAAAAAAAAACAGATTTGGTATGTTAGTATATGATATAAATTATAGGATTGATTGACGTCTTCAATTGTTTTTGATCACTTCCTGTTTCACCGTAAATTACTAAAACTTTTTATTTTTAAATGGCACCCTCGGTATTTTTTTACTTTATTCTATAGAAAGTGACATTCTGAATAGAATGACATATCGTATGTCAACTTTTGACATTTTCGCTTAATAAAAAATCGTAATTTAAATTTCAATCTAGAGTGCCATGGCTGTGTTAAAAATACTAATTTTTAATCAAGGAACCATGGAAAATATAATTGATTGTCCAGTGTTTTTCGTGTCTTGTCCTGGCCGGTTAAAAGGAACAAGGCTATGCTAAAACACTAATTTTTAATCAAGAAACCTTGGAAAATCTAATGGAGCCTTGGAATCGTCTAATGTTTTTAGTGTCTTGTTCTGGTCGGTTAAAAGATGCCCAAATCGTATTTTTAATCATATCCCAATTTTTTAAATGGAACGAGAATGGCTCATTAGCATATTTGGAAAAAAAAATTTACGAATAATTTGATACCACACACATGGTATTTCAAGTCGAATTGTCGTTATGAACCAAATAGACCATATGCGCGAAAATGTCAAAAGTTGACATATGATATGTCATTCTATTCAGAGTGTCGAATCGAATAAAGTAAAAAAATACCGAGGGTGGTATTTAAAAATCATAAGTTGTAGTCATTTCCGGTGAAACCGGAAGTGACCGAAAACAATTCAATATGTCAATCAATCCTAATTTATATCATATACTAACATACCAAATCTCGGTGTTTTACCTGAAAAAATAAAAAAGTTATAGGAGAGAGCCACTTTTGAGACACACCCGGTATAAGAGTAACTGCGCTCGGCAGTTTAGTGTTAGCTTTGAAATACGGTTAGTTTTTGAATAGCGAATGTTGACAAATTAGTGAAGGATTTTTAAATAGTTAATTTGTGTTGTAATCAGTATAAATGGCGTGTATATAGTGAGAAAATAAATTCGTTAAGTATTTTATCGTGAGTTTAAATTAGTGGACCCTCCGAATCCGTAACAATATAAAAATGTGCAACCAATAAAGTCTTATTTATTCATACACGTCTCTAAACATCAGACATCCAAACATCTCCACCAAAACATTTACAGAAACCCAATCGAGCGGCTAAACATCGGCTCTAATACATTAAACATCGATCCGCAGGTAAGCTCGGTAGCAAAGGCCTGGTGTGCAGGCGGGCAGCATCCAGGAGCTGCCCATTCGACGGGAAGTAATGGAAAGAGGTTCCTCCGAGCCGTATATTACGCGCCGGAGGTGGTCCGATACGGATTTATCCCGCGTAGATGAGTGCGTGCTCGGGGAGGCCCTTTGTCGCGTCATCGGGCCACATCGCGCACACCGGACCGACTAATTGACGGCGGGGGTCGTACGTTCGGGATGGGAAGCAGACCCGTACTAAGGAGTTTTCCGAAAAAAAATTCCAATTACCAGGGTTGATCCTTGAAAAATTTCAATTGTGCATTAGGCAAGCTCAAAATTGAAATGTGCGTATTTAGTTGAAAATGTGCATCTGTGGTAATTTAACTTGTAGTATCCGAACAACTAGTTCATAATCTAGTATGGTTTCCGTGGACGTGCTCTTGCCTGGTTTAGATCATATCTTGAGGGTAGATATCAGTGTGTCATGTGCTCGGGAAAAAAATCCTCGTCGTTAAGTGTCTGTTGCGGTGTACCACAGGGCTCTGTTTTGGGGCCTATTTTATTCTTATTGTATATTAACGATTTAACAGAACTGCACATCTCTGGACATTTCACACTCTTTGCAGATGACACTTCAATACTATGGCAGGCCAAGGACATTGAGCATCTTAAGGGAATCATAAGCAAGGACTTATCCTTCATTAAAGAGTGGTTTAACTCAAATCACCTTTGTTTAAATTTATCCAAGACGCATGTTGTTGGGCTTAGGTGTGACATCGCAAATCTACATTTCGAGGGGTTTGCTTGCAGGAATTCCCTGCGACTAGATCCTAGGAATTATTATTGATAGAAATCTGCGATTTGAAGACGATATTCTGGCCTTAAGTGGCAAGTTGTCTTCTGGATGCTTTGCTGTTAGGGCAATTAGGGAAGAACTGGGTTCACAAGTGGCAAGGACGGTCTATTTTAGTTTGTTTGAGTCTCATCTACGGTATGGAATACCATTCTGGGGTGTAGCTAATCAGGGTCTACTAAACATTCTTTTTATTTTACAAAAAAAGGCCGTACGATTTATTGTAAATGTACCACTTAACGAATCCTGTAGACAACACTTCAAAGCTCAACAAATTCTTACACTACCATGTCTTTTTATTCTGGAAATATCATCCCTTATTTTTAAAAATCGTATCAGACTACAGGGTCCTATACCCAATATTGTTACCCGCCAAACCCTGAATCTGCCCTTACCACTTCCAGATAGCACATTGGTCAAAAGATCTATAATATATGAGGGCCGAAAGATCTTTAATCATCTGCCGGTTGCTTTAAGATTGGTTAATTCCATAAAAACCTTCCGAAGACTACTGAAAAGGGAACTTTTAAATAGGGCATTTTACAGCGTTGACGAATTCTACCGGGGCTCCCTTGATATTAGTGTTTAGAGTCTAGAATTGCTTGTTAGTCTGACTTATTCTTTTTAGCGTTATTTTTAATTTTCTCTTTATTCTGTAATTGTATATGTTATTTTACTTAATTGTTTACACCTATTTTTCTGAATACTGTTTGTTGTTTAAATGGATGTATTTCTATCTTATATTTACACAATTTTTTTTATTTTAGGTTTAGATTTAGGAATATTTATGCTTTGTTAACAAAAATTTGTATATTTTTTAAACAATAAAGTACTTTTGAAATTGAAATTGAAAAAACTAACTAGACCAGAACCGTTCTGCTTTCCAAGTGGAAACCAACTTAAAGTGAAATCAAGAACCTGGAAGACTCTATCCGTAACCTGGAATGGAAATCCTCCAACGGTTTAAGGCACCCTAAGAAGTTTCTTAAGATTTACGACAGAGAAAAATCAAAGATTTTCCTTGTTTCAAGTAAGAACAATCTTCGAATTGTGTCGCGGTGTTTAATAGACGGGTTTTTACTGACACTGTCTCCTCACTGAACACCTCAGTAGATAGCTAAGAAACAACGACGAATGCAGATTCTGTGTGGAAAATTGGGAAACACCAGAACATCTCATTACTGAATGCGTCGAGACGACAACCATTCCTACTATAAACTTTGGTACGACTCTTATTGGAGATGGAGAACTAACCTCTGTAAAAGACTCTTGACAAAGCCAAACGAATAAAGATATTTTGTAGTTTTTGATATCTTCAGACATTATTTATATTGTGCAGATTGAATGTAAATTGTGCATCATATGCATCCAGGAACAACCCTGCCAATCACCAGAAAACACAGTCATAAAATAATTAACTAGAAAGAAATGTCAACTCTGTGTTAAATCGTGGAAACACGATACGCCACCGAAAGCCTTCGTTGTCGTCTGGAGAACTAACTTTCCAATTGACAGGTTGACATGATAAGGACATGATGGCTTAATTTTCATTTCCGTTTCCGGTTATACAATGGCGGGCCCTCTTTCAGTTCAAATGTATTTTGTATTTTTTCTTTCCATAAATAAAACCAAAAAATAATTTATTTACATATATTTATTTGAAATATGGAACAACGTGACTAAATAAATATAAAAATATAGAGGATTGTATTGTTTCAGTACCAATTAGTTAATTATATGTACTTTTAACGTAAATTAGTTAAGGTATAAGCATGACTTACAGTAATTTGTAAATAAACACACGTATTCCCAGACTTCAAGGACAGAAAACGGACACAGGGACATGAAAACGGGAGCCTTATACAAAAACCTGAAAACAGAAAAACAAATTTTTTTATACTAAAATTAACAATGTAAAAATATCAATAGGTATAAGATATAAATATACTGTTTAAAAAAGCGTCCATTATTTCCAAAGAGACCTGGCTTATAAATCAAAAAGCAAAAAGAGACTTTTAGTCGGATAACATAATCAGATTATCAGTCCGATTTATTGCATTATTGACAATAAATCGCACATATTGGAGATAACTAATGTTGGCTATAGTTAAAAATGATCTTACCTTGCTGTAAATTGTTTCCATTTTCAAAAAAATCGCCGATCAAAGAGATTATAACACCATTTTCTTGCATCTAAAAAATGTAAAAACAGTGTTTATTTACTACCTATTTTTCATATACATGGGACATACCTACTACTGCAGAAACGTCATTTTCTCCAGGATTCTTCATGTAATATATATTTTATATACTTTATTACCTTTATATTTATAAATTTCAGCCGAAATATTAAATTGAACTTCCAAAACGAAACTAAACGGAATGAAGTAAAATGGCGTCGAATATTTTCGAATTTGTTCTAGAACAAATCTGAAGTTGTCTCTGAAACTGAAATCTGTCAATTCTAAACTGTGAAGTTAGATAATAGTTAGACAAAAACAATGCTGTCCTTGTCTAGGCGGCCATACTTCTCGTGAGGAGAATGACAGGAATGACACTAATGACTGTTTCCAATTTTCCTATTTCACTGTCACCCCCCTGAACACAGTAGTTCCCAGATAGGTCATTACTTAGAAATATTAATTTCAAAATGTTTGCATGAAACTGTTGCTAATACTTTTCTTATATTCCTCTGTAAACGATACATATTAAATAACAAAATCAAGTAAGTCTAGTGTAGCGCTTTTTTTTATTAGAAATGTCACATTTTTGCTACTGGTATCAAGCTGACATAAACAGTTTTCAGATAACGCCAATTAATTTTTATTTTATTAAAATTGATAAAAGCTGTTGCCTGTTCTGTAATGGACGTTCGAAAAGAAGGTAAAAAGAACTGTTATTTCTTTTTTGCACTTAATTAAACCTAAGTAATATTAGTTTATGGCAATTTATTTGAAGGCAACAAAAATAGTATTTTTACATTTTTGCTTGTCACTCTTTAAGACTTTTAACTACTTTTTCTTTCAAATCCTCTTAAACGGCATGATAATACTTGTTGCTTAAAGTATATTGCATATAAATTAATTGCCACTGGCTGCCGCGAATTGCCGCCGGATCGAATTGCCGCCGGATACCGGGTGGTTAAAGATTGACTTTTTGTCTTAAAATAAAGGTAACTAATTTTTTCTTTTCGCGTCAACTTATTTCGTGGACACACTGTACATCAATTGACAATAAAATTGTATTTATAAAATGAAACAACTGTCTCTTTAATTTTTTCAACATTTAAAATAAATTTGACCTCTTCAATATGAAAAAACATATGTGCAGACATAATCTGTATATACCTTTCCGAATAGTTACAATTTAAAATGCAAATCACACGAACTGGGCCCAGTTTTTTAATACATATTACATTAAGTTTTTTATATACATTTATTTAGCATTTGTTATCAATTTCTATTAAAAAAGGTGCAATCAAGCTATATATAGATATCTAACAGTTATGACAGCGCAGCTAATTAAGGGGAACCACTGTGGAAAGAAGCGATTGCAATGCAATCGTGTGTTCTTTTCAGAGATACAGAGTTAGTGAGAATGAGCTTCGACGAGTGCACATAAATGTTTTTATGCCGTAGTTTGGATACTTCTGTTGGTGATTTAGTCCCGTGCTTCGTAACTGTTTTAGTACTCTATTTGTAGATAATAATTTAATAATTAGTATGTAAACAAACAAACGCAACTGAAAATTGTTTCGTCGTGATTAAAGTGTTGTAACGTTTTTAGTTCGTTACATGTCTTTTTTATATATAATATATGATGTCTGGCCTATCATCACCGGATTCCCTCTCGTTCAGGCCGGATAGTTTATTTGACGCGTAATTTTTACGTTCTCTAGTCGGCAACCCTGCTATCGTTTCACTGTTCTGTGGAGGCGCTGTCAACATCGCTTCTGTCAACTCTCTCCGTGCCTAACTTCACTTAGCTTTGACCGTCCGACTGTCACCATCAAAAAATCCTTGCTTCGAGAAACTGCAATTATAAAAATCTTGCTGTATAATTTGAATCAGCTGCTATTTCGAAGTTACAGGTAAAAATGAGATATCATCTTTTTTGATTCGTTATTATTACTGCGTATTTTTAGGGTAGAGTTTTGGATGTCCCAACCTAACTTGTATTTGTATTTTGCTGGCACGTTGGCGTCCCTTTTCTTTTGTCCTCCAGAATGTCACATGGAAGAAAGGACATGTTCTTTATTATTTAGTGAGCCCTCGGAAGTAATTCGAGGTAGGTTCATTTTGTTTATTAGACCTGGTTTGATTTTAAACAAGAGTTTCGTATTTATAGGGTTCAAGGTACGGACTATTTCCAAGGTTATAGTCCTAGGTTATGGTCCAAGGTACGGGTAGTGTTCCCTTGTACCATTATCCTATGTACGGATGTCCTGTGAACGAGTGTCCCCAGTAGGAATGATTTTTCTTGCATATAAAGTGCCCCAGCGTGGATGTAGCTTGAGCCCCATGCTGCTTCGTTCCCATCCATAAGCTAGTTAGTAGTTACGACTGTTCCAATTCACGGTGTCCTCATTCTGGCCCCTTTTGTTGTATTGGATGGCCGAGTACAGAGATGCGAGCCCACCTACGCTGTTACTGTTTGAAGCAAGATTATATAAAGAACAGCTAAGTTTAGATTTAAGTTTTAGCTTATATTTAACATTTAACACATTTTCAGTCTTAAACAATAACGTACATCTTAAGTAATATCGTACAGACTATGTTTAGTGGTTAGATTGTTAAGAACATTCATGTCGATTTAATATTTAAAATATAATTTAGATCTTAGGTTTCATTGCATTACGTCTTGTAATGGTATTACTTTTATAGATATTATTATTGCACTATTTTAATAGATGACTAACCAAACATAGATTCTAGAATCTACAGGTTGCAACATCTTCGATTAAACATCACATAAAATATATCAAATTAATTAAAGTAATACTACATTTCATACATTCTCTTAAACTTTACATGTCTTGTATTTTATTATAGTTGTTTTCATAGATATTTAGTACAGCTCTTAACACCACTTTCTTTGACATATAACCACTATATATTTACTAGAACTTTACAATGTCATGTACCAGCAAAGAACATCATGAATGATATATAAACTGTATATAATAAATATATCAACTTTAATTCGTAAACTCAGTGTATTATAAACTTTAGAATTTGATTTATTATACAGGGTTAATCAAAGAGTTGTTTTTTACCCTATCTTTAAAATGCCCTGTGCAATAATTTCGTGAGCAAATTTTCCTAAAACATTATTTATCGGTCAGAACCAATTTAAATAAAAAAATGCACTAGATTAAAAAATATTTTATTATATTTTTAGTGCTATTTGGGATCCCATTTCATTTTATGGCGCTCAAAATTAAGAAATTTTCTGTAACCAAGACCAAACCGCTCACAGCGTATTTTCATTGCTAGAGCCGTAACTAAGCAATTCTCTATACCGCTAGCGGCAACCTAGCCAATTTGTTAAACCAAGTAAAAAATTAAATAAAAACATTTTAAAACCTATGACGTCATTTTTTCCTAAGAAAAGGATGCATGAAATTCCGGACAATTTACTAGCTGATTTGGCAACCATCAATCCACAATGTTTGACAAAATTCAACCTTCACTACTGTCAACATATCCTTCAATGTAACCTGCCAATGATTTCTGAATAAAACAGTTCTTCATAGTTTTTTTGAAAAAAATTTACATTAAAAGCTTAATTAAAGGATTGTAAAATGGGTGTGTTATGAGTATTCTTAACCAGTATATTGTTTTGACCCCGCCCAGCACCGCTATTCGCTCCCCGGTCCCGTAAGATTGTTTGGTTGAAAAAATACTTAATCAAACACAATTTCTCTCCTCCCCCAGTATATTTGCAATCTCTAAGGACAATAGAATGTGAGTATATAAAAATTTTCTTATACAGGGTGGCCCATCGAAAACGTTCCGCAAGGCATAACGGCCAGGGTAATTTTTTTTTCAGAAAATTCAAAAACACGTCAATTTTGTTTGTGAGGGGGACAACTTTTGCCCCAAAAATGATTGCAAAATCTTCAACCCTCTAAGCGGGGGTGTCATCCCCCAATTTTTTTCAAATGGGAAGGGGTGTCAAGTGGTACCGCAATGAAAAGAGCTTTTTATTCTCTATACTTTCCCGCTTCGTTTTTGAAAATCGGTCGAGTCATTGAGAAAATATGAAGGATTGAAATTTGAAAAGTTTATTTAAACATTTATCAGAGTAAATGATAAGGATAAATTCCTTCGACCAATTTGCTGTTTTTTCTTATTATTTCTAGATGTTTGAACGATCAGGCGCGGCAGTTGCTAGATAGCTGTTCTGTGACTTGTGCGTTGAAGTTCTTCTCAATATGGTTAAACTTTTTAACAATTATGGTGTACTCACTTGCAGAAAAAGTAGAAATAATCGAACTTTATTTTAAAAATAATGAATGTAGCAATCGGGTTCCGCAGATATTCAATAATTATGCCATCCTGAAAAACACCTTTATGGCAAAATTGTTCGCGAGTTAGTAGCAAACTGTTTCCGTTATGAATAAAAATAGGCAGAGGGAAAACCCTGTAGTAAATGAAGCTATGAAGGTATTCGTATTGGGCCAAGTTGCCATGGATAGTACGCTGAGTACAAGAAAATTAGCCAATGCAAAATTAGCCGGCGTGAATCGTACCAGTGTCCAAAGGATATTAAAAAAACACAAGTTCCACCCGTACAAAATTCAGTTGGTACAAGAACTCAACGAAGACGATTTTGATCGTCGCTTGCAATTTTGTGAAACTGTGAGTAAACGAGTGGCGAATGATAATAATTTCCTATTTAATGTGTGCTTTTCGGATGAGTGTACTTTCTTTTTGAATGGTGTAGTTAGTCGGCATAACTGTCGGTACTGGGCTGAGAGTTTTTTCACGAGGTGCACACACAAAACCCTTAGAAAATGAACGTGTGGGCTGGTATTTTTGGAAATTCTATTTTGGGTCAGTTTAACGATATTGAGAAGAACTTCAACGCACAAATCACAGAACAGCTATCTAGCAACTGCCGCACCTGATCGTTCAACCTTGTGGCATGTGAAAAAAATGCGTAAACATCTAGAAATAATAAGAAAAAACAGCAAATTGGTCGAAGGAATTTATCCTTATCATTTACTCTGATAAATGTTTAAATAAACTTTTCAAATTTCAATCCTTCATATTTTCTCAATGACTCGACCGATTTTCAAAAACGAAGCGGGAAAGTATAGAGAATAGAAAGCCCTTTTCATTGTGGTACCACTTGACCCCCTTCCCATTTGAAAAAAGTTGGGGGATGACACCCCCGTTTAGAGGTTTAGAGGGTTGAAGATTTTGCAATTATTTTTGGGGCAAAAGTTGTCCCCCTCACAAACAAAATTGACGTGTTTTTGGATTTTTTGAAAAAAAAAAAAAATATCCCGGCCGTTATGCCTTGCGGAACGTTTTCGATGGGCCACCCTGTATAATCCAAAAATAGCCGAAAACTGTATATGCAACAATTTGCCGTTTATAAATTTTACGCCAACAAGGGCCGTATTATAAATTTTACTAATTTGAAGGTAGATTTTTGCAAATAACTTTTAAATGACTATTCCAAATGAAACGAAGTTCTACACAAAAGTACAACTTTAACGCCTCTTCAAAAAAACCTAATACAACTTTTCAATAAAATCATCTGGGGAGATAGTATTTGACTTTTTCAAAATTAACATGGGATTTCCTATTTCCCGTGTTCCAATGCATCACACGGTATAATAGATCATTAATATTAAATGTTCCAAATTTTGATATAGTACGGCTCTGCGTCTAATCTTCCCGATTCACCCCATCTCAAAATTCAAAGTTAGTTTACCGTGTCTGATCTGTCACGCTCAGTCAAGTACCGCGTACTCGACCAGCATTATTGTCATTGTAACATATTGTCGTCGAGTTTTATTAAACACTCGCCCGAAGCTCGGAAGCCTTTTGGGAACTTAGCGTTGCCGCTAATCTATACGTGTTTGTTCGGCCTCGTTGGATTCACAAATCTTTATAAGCCTGTGAAAATGTTTACGAAATAAAAGTGGCATTATCGAAGCGCCTGTAGAGTCCTATGGGAAAATGTATCTAAAATATGTATTGTTACGATAGACGAAATGATATTAAGCTTGATTTATAAACAGTATTATATTTATGTCGTTTTAACATCAATATTAAACTTGGTGAAAATAGAAATATTGAAGTTTTCAAAAATATAGGTATTTTGTCTCCAAAGAGTGAAGGCAATTATTCATACCAACATACTGCCATGACTCGCTGACGAGTATTTGACGCGCATCAGAAGATGGTATAATGTAGAATGTTTAGGAGGGGAGTTAATCACCGCGACCTTACAGATCTATAGGGAAATTAAAATAACTTTCGTTGCACATCATAAATGGCCACCAGCAAACTCCATAAGACGACGCATGGTGTCACTGATGACGTGCAACAAAAGTTGTTCCAATTTCCCTATATATTGTGTATTCCCCTTTCTTGAGTTATAACGAGTTATGACTCATCATACAGTCTCAGGGCTTTAACAAAAGCCAGTATCTTAGACGGTTCCAGAGAGGCCAACTCTCCATCACCGATATCAGCCGTACCAAAGTTCATGGCACGAGAATGGTCGTCGTCTCGGCGCACTCAGTATTAAGGTGATCTGGTGTTTTCCCATTTTCTCCACAGAATTTGCATTCGCCGTTGTTTCTCAACTTTAGCCTACTGAGATGTTCGTTGAGGAGACAATGTCCTGTTAGAAACCCCGTGACAATCCGAAGATTGTTTTTACTTAAATCAATGAAAATCTTTGATTTTTCTCGGTCGTAAGTTCTGAGGAACTTTTTCGAGTGTCTTAGACCGTTGGAGGACACCCATTCCAGGTTACGGATGGAGTCTTCCAGATTCTTCAGTTCCGCTTTCAGTTGGTTTAGGTATTTTGTCTCCAAAGAGTGAAGGCGATTATACATACATAAAGAGGAGTCTTAAATAGGTGCAAATATTTTCAGGGCTGGTAAAGATCTCGATAAAAGAAACGTATTTTCTCTTTACCGTTTTTCAAATAAGTCCAAAATAACCAAGTTATTTTCTTTTGAAAATCGCTTAAATTTTGAGAACCACTGGATCTTTTCTTTTTTTATAAATTTAATCTGTTACCTATGCTGCTATATTATCAAGAAATAATGTTTTTTAATTAAAAAAAACAAATTTTCTATTTTTTTTTCGTGAAAAAAACAAAATATGAATGTGGAAACCCGAAAAATTCTATTAGTTTCAATACTAAATATATAAAACAAAAAAAAAATACAAAGAACAACGAAAAAAAAAATATCTAAAGGCTGAAAATATTCGAGAACACTTTAGTTTTTTTAAAACAGATACGTGTACAAAAACTGTTAAACTTCAAAATGAACAATTACTACCTGATAACAAATACTGAATAAGGTAAAACTAAAAAGCTTCAAACTTTCTGTATAATTATTTTCAATTCGTTTTTAAGTTTTACGCATGTTATGTTTATTTATATTATGTTCTTTAAAATCATAAAAGCGACTGCCATACATTACTAACATCTACAGATGCATAAGCAATACATTTATTTTTATTAGAGTAGATTTATTCTTTCATTTCTGGGTGCCCCGTGTCCCATGAATGCTGACAAATTTGAGATTTGTGAAAGTCTCCTCTATGGTCTTTAATTCGAACATTTAAGCACAGATTTAAGGGTCTAGATGTTTCACCAATTATCACATTCACCAATTATCACATTCACCAATCGTTTCACCAATTTATCACATTCGCATGGTATTTTGTATATTACATTTTTTGTTTGTTGTACAGTGTTTATTGATATTTTAGGTATATAGAGTATCGAAAAAGTCTGCACGCACAGTAAATGTTAACAAATATACACATAAATCACAATAATATATAAATTATATAAAACATACATATAAAACATTATATTAAACATATAGTTTTAACAGAAAATAAATTATCTACGGGGATAGTTAATTTAATACTCACTAAGCAATTAATTAAATATTTAACCTCTCGAAATCATGATACATCTGTCGGATCACCGATTTGTCTCACACTCCCACGCCGGACGAAACCTTTTAAAATCTCCTCCGATCCATCCCTAATCCAGAAACCTTTTGTTCCCCACGTCCCCTTTTCTCTCCTTGTGACGTATCGATCAGAAAACAAATAGATGTCGTCGCGATAGTTGGCAGGGATGTTCGTGTTATAAGAAGCATCGATATTTTGAGTTTGAATAAGGTTTGAATTGAGTGTCGAAATCCGTTAGCAAAATTTTTACAGGACATATTCAAAGCGCACCATATTGTAGTATAATAACCCAGGGTCGTTCAACAAAGTTGGAGAGGTAAGATTTTAGCCAACTTAACAAGCAGTTTAAATGAAATAAAGGAACCTACGTTGTGTTACAAACATTTTTATTGTTACTTACCTCCGATGCTTCCGACAGAAGCAATATTATTCGGGAAATTTGAAAAGAATAGGTTATTATGTAAATCAAACGCTTAATTTGTAAACAGCACTACTTACTTTATTAAATAAAATGAAAGGATGCCGTACTCTGCCTGGAATTCACAAGTAAAAGAGCACGATAGAGAAAACCTTGATAACTATTCCAAAGAATTCAACTATGCTGTTCTGAAATTTTTCTTATGAAGAGAAATACTACCAACACAAAAGCTGTCCTCATTCCAAGGTTTGTAGTTTAATACATTCAAAACATATCACATTTATTTCATTCAAAACTGAAGAGTTTTTGTTAGTTCAGCAGATCCCCACCCGCAGGTACTAAGGTTTTCGGTTTTGAGGCTCGAACCTAAAGTTGAAGGTTTGGTGCAAATATCTTTAGACTATGAGTTATTCTATTCTTCGGTTTTGATTGATCGTTTGTTTGCTAAGATATTCTCCCAGTCACGGTCGAAAAATATTAGTACACTCAACAAGACCCTTATTATCACACTGAACCAAAAATATGGGCTCGAATGGACAGTAAACGATTGTATTTAGATTACTTTTAAATTGAAATTATTCACAGTATAAATCGATTCCATTAAGTACATACACATGTTGTATAATATAATTCTCAGATGAAATAAATACGGAAATGCTTTAGCACAGAATATTATAACATTCGTTAAATAATGAGGAAACATTTACTTTGTTTTTAATAACATTCTTTGGGACAATGGTCAAAGCTTGCAAACCAAAACAATATCAGTGCTTCTCGAACGATAATCTAAAAGCTATGACCTAACACCTATCATCTCTATTCATTGTCTGACTACCCTCTCCCTAGTTTGTGAATAATATTTTAAAAATCAATAATTATTTACGTATACAGAGTGTCTTAAAACTGAATCTTTTGGATTTAAAAAAATTTGTTTATTTTTAAATCGACGGGCCATCCATCTCAATATTTTATAGAAAAAATTCAAAAATTAATAACACCTAATAGTTTAATGACGAGTTCTGATGCATTGAATGTTTTCATCAATGTTCCAGTGGAAAAATCACTTAAAATAGTTAGTGATAGGTTAGAGCAGGATTAAGATTTATATAATGTAGAACAAAATTAAATATAAGTAGTGTTTTAGAATTGTGACACTTGGTGTTGAAACAAGTAATTTTCAATTAAATAACGAATTTTATCAACAAGATTTCAACTTTACTAAACAATATTTTTATGGAACATTTTGAAATTAAATACAATAGTTTTACCAAACCAAATCAAAAAAGCTTTTAATGCGGCTGCATTATGTTGATTGTTGAGTGCCTTTGTAGATTGTTCTGTAATTATTGTAGGTATTAAGCTAAGACACAAATTACCAATAACAGATGCGAAAGAACACCGAATTACGCGTTCAGGTTTCTGTGACCTTCAGAAAGAGTTCATAGACAATCCGCATCAATGTATAGTTTGGGTTATTATTCGTTTGGGTGAAAATAATCTGCACCAATATGTTATCGAGGCATACAAAAAGGTCCACAGATTTCGAGACATACGAAAAATCAAGTCCATTTAGCATGTGTCGCAATTTTCACACCTTAAAAAATTAGTTTTTTATAGCTATAGCAACTGCAGCGACTATGAAAAAAGCTGTGTGATTTTCATAGAAAATAAGGGCACCTGTAATTCATTTGAGAATGTTATAAATCGCTAAAAGAAGTTTCAAATCTCTTGGATTTCTATTAATATTAAATAAATTTTATTAAAAATTGAACTAAAATTGTTAGTATCATTAAAAACAATTCAAATTCAAAAATTGTATCAGTCAAATTCCCTCATTTAAGGTGAATATTAAAGTAAATATAAATACAGCTCATTCTAAGCTCTACTTATCTTTAAGAAAAATTTAAATCATTGTTGCAATTGGGCCTTAATGCCATTTCGAATGAACAATAGTATAATAATGTACATTATAATAATAATAAATTTTATATCATAGTGTGTATTAAAACTACTAAAACCCTTTTAAATTGATATTATATTAACAACTTTTGTTTTTTAATCCAAAAAAAAGTTACCAATTTTCTCAATCAGAATATTTGCGGTCCTGAAAAGGACCTCCGTTTTCCCATGTCCGTCAAGGTAGGTAATGGGTAAACGGTAAAAAAACAGGATAATGAAATTTAAAAAATTACAAAAATTGTTCAAAAGTGCCTCCCTCTTGCATTAAACAATAACCCAAATGATCATAAAATCCCCTCCACACATTGGATAACATATCAGGGGTGACAGTGTCAAAGGCATTAAATATTTTCTGTCTTAACTGCTCCAAGTTTTTAATTTCTTCATGGCCGTAAATTTTAGATTGTATGTACTCCCATAAAATCATTCACCGAGAAGTCAGGCGAAATTAAATGTCAGTCTAAACAAAACTGTAATTTTTGAAAACTTGTCAAAATTTGGACACACGCTAACTGGACTTGATTTTCCTATGTCTCGAAGTCTGTGGACTTTTCTGTATAATCTCACAGTAATTTAATAGATTGCTCGTCATATTATATCAGCTCGTAGGAGATTAGGAAAAAAAAAGATATTTATAGTTTAAAAAATAATTTATTTAACAAAATTTAATTAAAGACGTGACAAAATAGTTACATTTCTATTGGTTCTATCGGACTTTTTTCGACTGTATAAATCTTTATTTTTTGTACTAACTTTAATGCATAAAATATTTTCAATCTAATAAATAATTTAATGATGTAAATAAGAGGAAATTTCTCACATGGGTGGTCAAATTCTATAGTTTTCATTATATCAAACAGCCTCTGAATGTTTTATTCAGTGCAAAACTCATCAAAATTTAATATAAATAATTTTTCCAGCCCGTCAAAAAAAAATGAACAAATTTTTCCACTTTCATGATCAAAGGCTTTTAAATGGGTAAATAATTTCGAGTTATCCAGAGATTCGGATTCTTTTGCAAATTTTAGACAAATATCACATTGATGTATTTGAAGACCCTTTTTAATGATGTAGTCAAACATAATTAAAGGCATTTTGAGTTGAAATCTTTTCTCAGAGGCTGTTTGATATAATGAAAACTATAAAATTTGACCACCCATGTAAGAATTTCCTCTTATTTACATCATTAAATGATTTATTAGATTGAAAATATTTGATGTATTAAAGTTTACAAATAAAGATTTATATAGTCGAAAAAAGTCCGATAGAACCAATAGAAAGGTAACTATTTTGTCAGATTTTTAATTAAATTTTGTTAAATAAATTAATTTTTTATACTATAAATATATTTTTTTTCCTTATAAATAAACACATTTGCATCCCATTTTAAATAAGATATACAAATTACCAAAACTTAGAAATAACAGTTCAAAAGTTCAACAAAAATCCTACAAGCGTTTTCAAAAAGAAACATATAACCACGCACTATGTCATTCCAGCAAGCGAATACGACAGAGCATAGGTTTCCGGACTAAACGACTGGTGTATTTACACCACTCAATAGGCGTGTCGGGTTTGCCGAGCGGTTTCCGATGCAGTCGCTTTCTTTCGCATCTGTTATAGGTAATTTGTGGCTAAGAGTAACCTCTCTAATAACTAATATGAAAATCCTACGATGTGAAAACAGGTTTCTCTAATTCTGTGTGTGTACCTTTGTATGTTGCAGTTTTCTATAGTTTTGACTACAGTAACATTGAAAATAAATGGATTAATGAAAACTCCTTACCTGATTGCTCTATTTGATCTCTGTTTATTTTTTTAGTTATTAACTGTCTGACTCTTATCTGCTAAGTCGAGCACAGCCGTACCATCTTTTTCTCGAAGGTATTAGCAGCACTTTTCACCACCCTGTAACTTCGTTGTGGATAAAGCAAGAATGAAGTTTATGAATTATTGCTTGTCAAATTTATTTAATTTCGACATTGACTCACTGACACATCATCAACATTCTAAGGTACCTAGTTCTAGAAGAGTTGCACACTTCAAGTTTTAAATTTTAGGCAGCTTTAAGCTTATACGCAAAGAAAAATATTAAAAATCTCGAAATATCCTTAAGGATTAAAAGTTAGCTGTCTAGCCGCTACCGGTTACTGACTTTCCAGTCGAGAAAAAGGTAGAAATCTGGAATTAATCGAAGCGGTCTCTTCTAATTTTATTTGTATATGAATGTATCTAACAATAATTCAAGGATTATGATTTTTTTCTAGTCAAATTTCTCTACTTTCGCCTGGGACACACTCACTGTCATTCAAATTCTAAGGTACTTCTAGTAGTGTCACAAACGTCAAATTTTTAATTTTAGGTGCCCAGCTTTAAGCTTATAACCAAAGGTAAAAATGAAAAATTTCTGAATATCCTTATGGAGGATAACCTACCAAAAGAAACGAGATGCCATCAAGAACATAGAATGTAAAAAATGCCAAGTCTCGCAACACAATTTTTCCACTATAAAAAGTTGCGAGATCTCATGTAAAACCAAGTCAGTTTATTTTATTTAGTTTCTCTTTAAGCACATATTCAAGAATTTTGTTACAAATTGTTAGTATCAGTATAAAGTTATCTTTATTTCTGTAATAATTATAATGACTTGGCAATTGCACAGCACCATAATTATAAAAGAATAATCTACCATTTCGACTCCTAAGTAAATCTAAACAGTGCCCTTAAAAATAAAGTTTTTTAATTAATGTAGAACTCCGCCATTGTCTGGTCCCAAGTCCAGAATGAGAAAGGAGGAGGGTTTATAAGTCAGGCTAGCTCCCTACCTATTGTAAAAAAACACAAGGCTCACAGAACTACAAGTTTGCCTCGGAACAGGATTGATTTAACGGTAACGACAAGCGCGAGAAATAGGACTAAGATTTGGAAAAAGAACAAAATAAGGATAGCCACTTGGAATACTATGTCCTGGAACAACAAGGACCAAGAGATCATCAACGAACTCAAAAGCAACAACATCGATATATGCTCCATCAGCGAAACCAAGAAGAAAGGAAAGGGTAAATACGAAATCGATGACTACACTCTAATATACAGCGGTGTTTCACGAGACAAAAGGGGACATTCGGGAGTAGGTCTATTGATCGACCGAAAATATAAAGACCATATTGAAAAAGAGGAATACATAAGCGATAGAATATTGCTGGTTACACTGAATGTCAACAAAGAAAACATCCATCTAATTAGCGTATACGCCCCGGACATAAGTAAAGACAGAGCCGAAAGGGAAAGCTTCTACGAGGAGCTACAAGAAGCTGTTGACAGAATACAGGCCAAAGATAAAATAGTGATCATGGGAGACCTGAATGCGAGAGTGGGAAATGAGCCACTAGGTGGGGTTACTCAGAGATTTAATGAAGAGGTGATGAACGATAACGGTGACTTACTTAAAGCATTCTGTGCAGTTAACGCGCTGAGAATTAACAACACTTTTTTGAACACGACATGAAGTACAAGTACACATGGCAGAACACAAAGGGGCCAGCAATCAGTGATTGACTATATTATCACTAATAGATCAATAACACCACAGACAATATTAGACGTAAGAACACTGAATGCGGCTAACATAGGCAGCGACCATAAATTACTACTATGTAAGCTAAGATTGAGTATACCCGCATCCACAAAACCAAAACCACATCGAATGAATAAATTCAACATTGAATCTCTGGAAGACAACAACACAAAACTACTCTTTGAAAATAGACTAACAAACAAAATAAACGAAAACCCAACAAACAGAGAACATGACATAGATGAACAATGGAAGACAATAAAAGACAATATACTTGGTGCCTGGTGCCGAAGAAGCCATAGGAAAAAGAAATTAACATCAACAAGGTTAACAACACGCCATGGTTCACGCCAGAAATAAAGGAATTGTCCAGCCAAAAGAAAGAATTTTATATACGGTATCTACGAAACAAAACTCCAGAGAATTGGAACAGCTACAAAAATGAACGAAATAGAGTAAACGCGACGATAAGAGCGATTAAAGAAGACTATTGGGAAAGATTCACGAAAGGAATGGAAAGGGACATGTATGGAAGCCAGAGAAGAATTTGGGGAATGTTAAGGAGAAACAAACAAGAAATAAAAGATACAGTACAAACAAACAAAATTACTATAGATCAGTGGGAAACGTACTTTAAAAATCTATATAGGGAAACAGAACAAATCGAGCAGCCTATAATAGACACGGAAGACGACAACAATATAGAACTAACGATTGAGATGATAGAAGATAATTTTAAATCCCTCAAAAATCGAAAGAGCCCAGGTCCTAATGAAATCACGAACGAAATGCTCAAATACGGCGGACCCAACCTGCAGAAAGAAATATTAGCATTTTTTTCAGAACATAATTAGTAAACAGAAAATACCCGCCGAATGGAAGAACAGCACAACGATACCCATATTTAAAAAGGTCAAAAAACAGTCCCAGAAAACTATCGCGGAATAACATTATTAGACAGCACCTTAAAAGCATTCACTAAGACAATACTACAGGAAATCAGTAAAACTATACAAATTAGAGACGAACAACAAGGATTCCGCAAAAACCGCTCGACTATTGACGCAATATTCATTGTTAGACAAATCGTTGAAAAGTCCCTGGAACTTAATAAGCCAGCGTATATGTGTTTTGTAGATATGACAAAAGCTTTCGATAGAGTACGCCTGACAGATATATTGCAGATTCTAGAAACAAAAGGACTAAACCCGAGACTAATCAACTTAATATATGACATCAACACCAACTGCAAAACAGCAATAAAAGTTCAACATCTGTTTACTAACGAGATACTCATCCAAACAGGAATAAGACAAGGTGACTCCCTCAGCCCATTTATATTTAACTTAATCATGGATCAAATAATAGAAAATCTACCAAAAACGGCAGGTTACAAAATGGGAAACACCTTCTTCCACGTTGTATGCTACGCTGATGATGCAGTACTCATTGCAGATACAGAGGACAATCTTCAGAGACTACTACATGCGTTTAATCTAAAGGCCAAACAATTAAACATGATAATCAACACCGAAAAAACAAAATGCCTGGTAACATCCAAGGAGGCGGTAAGGTGCAAACTGGAAGTGGACTCAAAACTGATCGAACAAGTGAATCACTTTCAGTATCTAGGGGTTGGAATATCAAGTTATGGCAACCTGCAGAAAGAAGTTAGAGAACACACTATGAAGGCGTCTCGCATTTCGGGCTGTTTAAATGACATCGTCTGGAGGAACAAGTATCTCAACACAGAGAGCAAGATTAGAATATATAAAGCCGCGATAAGACCAGTCATCACGTACGCAGCCGAAACAAGACCAGACACGGCCAAAACAATGCAAATGATGAGAACAACAGAAATGAAGGTGCTGAGAAGCATACACGGAAAAACACTACATGATAGAGCGAGAAACGAAGATATTAGAGAGTGGAGCAAAATCCAGGATATAGGAAGATGGGTTAGACAAAGGAGAAGGCACTGGAACAAACACGTAAGAGAATGGACGACAACAGACTAGCTATAAAAAGTTGCGAGATCTCATGTAAAACCAAGTCAGTTTATTTTATTTAGTTTCTCTTTAAGCACATATTCAACAATTTTGTTACAAAATGTTAGTATCAGTATAAAGTTATCTTTATTTCTGTAATAATTATAATGACTTGGCAATTGCACAGCACCATAATTATAAAAGAATAATCTACCATTTCGACTACTATAAGTAAATCTAAACAGTGCCCTTAAAAATAAAGTTTTTTAATTAATGTAGAATATGAGAATATGAACGTGAGATCTCACAACTTTTTATAGTGGAAGAATTGTGTTGTGAGACTAGGCATTTTTTACATTCTATGTTGTTGGTGGGATACTATTTTCTCTTCTTCTATTAGAATTTATCTATCGATACATTTGGTACAACCCTAAACATCCTTGTGACGACATTGTTTACCGAACAGCTTAAGCAAAGGGAAGAGTGTCGCGCCTCGCGGGGTCGATTTCCGAAAAAGTTTTATGGAGGGCGCAAGAGGCCCAGAAGAGATGTCGCCCGGCCGCTGCACGTGACTGCTCTCTCGCAGGTCGGAGATGTGTGTGTTTGTTTTGGATTGTAAGCCGCTTAAGTTGTATGTAATTATGTTTGTATTGGACTTAGAGGAAATACAAAAGGAGAATGCGACAAACGTTTAAATTGATCTTCTCTCTAAAGTATTAATCCAAATTTAATATACGCATATTGTAGCATTTTTATTTTCCAAATGCTACTTTGTTTTATTATAGACGGTATTTTATTATTGTATCGATATTCTTTTTACATTCCTACAACACATAAATTTCGGAACGCTCTCTATCGAAAATATTGGATCATACCCTGATGGTGTATTGACAAAACGGGAAACGTCAAAATCGTCACCTCGGATTTGGCCGTTACCGAGGTCACTGTGCCATTTTCCAATAAAATTTATTTGGCTGGTATTTTTCACAATATGGGAAAAATATTGTGATTTTGTTATCCTATAGATGGTTGAAGGTCCCATATAGATTTTGATTATTGAGATTTTAGTGGATCTATAGTTTTGGTAAGATTTTCTTTGACATTCCATTCGTTAGAAAAAACCTTTACATGCCAGTTTTTTGATGAGAAGTGTCCAGCCCTTATTCGAGAAGAAATGTTAAATAATTATTGATTGTGTGCCTTCACAATGAGGTAAATTAATACCTTCGTAAATTTTTCGAGTTTTTTAAAATGTAAAGTTAACTAATACCGTGCATTGCTTTTTAGGTTTTTCTACAGATTTTTCTACGTATTTTTCTCAGCATTTTTCCACGTATTTTTCTTCAAGTATTTCTAGACATTTTTCTAGATGTTTTTCTGCAAGTTGTTTTGCATATTTTGCTAGAAGTTTGTGCCAAGTTTTTCCACAAGTTTTTCTTCGAGTTTTTCAATCACCGAGGTAATCAGTAGCAGCCTGTTGGGTTAGATTTCAGCCCTGCACCCCTCTAAGGAAGAGTTGGATGCTGTGATGTTTTTGTATTATTAAGAAGATCCTTTTTTTAGTATAATTTGGTATACAAGGCCAGTATATTTTTTTTATAGTAAACTAAACTTTTATTAATTTGATTTTAAATAATCATTAGTGTGTTAAGAAATTAACTATTCTTAACATTTTACATTTAACCGGTTCAGTACTTGCCTTCAGCATTACTTTAACCTTTAATTTATAAAATTTAACATTCTGTTACATTTTATATATTTTTTTTAACACTTAAGTATTTGCCTTCAGCATTGCTTAAATTTTACTTGTATTTGATTATTAAAATAATCATGTTATATTGATTGATTATTCAGATTTAATATCTATTTATGTTAACCTCTTATACCATTACGATCTTTGACCTGTAAGGGCAATCTTGGGTACAGATTTTAATCTTTTTGCCCTTAACTATATATAAACAAAAAGGTTCATGAATCTTCGTAATAAGTCAAGTCAAATTTAAATATTTATTATTCGAATATAACCAAGACCGTCTCTAAAAGTATTCCTTTTATATTATAATTGTTTGAATAATATTTGAAAAGATATAATTTGATTTTAAACAAGTTTTAAGATAGAGTTTCTTAAATATAATTCTTGTATATTAATGTACAGGGACATCATTTTAAGTGTCTCACTCGATTTATAATTTTCCTGTTTGGTATTTAAAGATTGTAGAAAGATTTCCTAAAGTAATTTTTCGCGAGGATGCCAATTCTCCACACCAAAATTTTTTAAAACGTCAATTTTGACAGATACGACGCCATCTTGATTTTTTTTAAATGGAAACCCCCACATATTTTAGCATGGTCCGGTAGACATATTTCAGCTAATTTCAAAAATATATAGTTTAGTATACTTTGCACTTACCGTTTTCGATATACAGTGGATTTAAAAATGAATTGTTCCAGAATCATTTTAAGTGTCTCACCCAATTTAAAATTTTCCTCTTTTCTATTTTAAGATAGTAAAAAGATATTTTAATGTAATTTTTCGCGAGCATGCCAATTTTCTACACCAAAATTTTTTAAATCGTCAATTTTGACAGATACGACGCCATCTTAATTTTTTTAAATAGAAACCCCCACTTATTTTAGCATGGTCCGATAGACATATTTTAGCTAATTTCAAAAATATATAGTTTAGTATACTTTGCTCTTACCGTTTTCGATATACAGTGGATTTAAAAATGAATTGTTCCAGAATCATTTTAAGTGTCTCACCCAATTTAAAATTTTCCTCTTTTCTATTTTAAGATAGTAAAAAGATATTTTAATGTAATTTTTCGCGAGGATGCCGATTTTCTACACCAAAATTTTTAGATCGTCAATTTTGACAGATACGACGCCATCTTGATTTTTTTTAAATTGAAACCCCCACTTATTTTAGCATGGTCCGGTAGACATATTTTAGCTAATTTCAAAAATATATAGTTTAGTATCCTTTGCACTTACCGTTTTCGATATACAGTGGATTTAAAATGAATTGTTCCAGAATCATTTAAGTGTCTCACCCAATTTAAAATTTTCCTCTTTTCTATTTTAAGATAGTAAAAAGATATTTTAATGTAATTTTTCGCGAGCATGCCAATTTTCTACACCAAAATTTTTTAAATCGTCAATTTTGACAGATACGACGCCATCTTGATTTTTTTTAAATGGAAACCCCCACTTATTTTAGCATGGTCCGGTAGATATATTTTAGCTAATTTCAAAAATATATGGTTTAGTATACTTTGCACTTACCGTTTTCGATATACAGTCGATTTAAAAATGAATTGTTCCAGAATCATTTTAAGTGTCTCACCCAATTTAAAAGTTTCCTCTTTTTTATTTTAAGATAGTAAAAAGATATTTTAATGTAATACTATATATTTTTGAAATTAGCTAAAATATGTCTACCGGACCATGCTAAAATATGATGGGGTTTCCATTTAAAAAAAATCAAAATGGCGTCGTATCTGTCAAAATTGATGTTGTAAAAAAATTTAATGTAGAAAATCGGCATCCTCGCAAAAAATTACATTGAAATATCTTTTTACTATCTTAAAATAGAGAAGAGGAAAATTTTAAATTGTGTGAGACACTTAAAATGATTGTGGAACAATTCATATTTAAATCCACTGTATATCGAAAACCGAAAGTGCAAAGTATACTAAACTATATATTTTTGAAATTAGCTAAAATATGTCTACCGGACCATGCTAAAATATGATGGGGTTTCCATTTAAAAAAAATCAAGATGGCGTCGTATCTGTCAAAATTGACGTTTTAAAAAATTTTGGTGTAGACAATCGGTATCCTCGCGAAAAATTACATTACAATATCTTTTTACTATCTTAAAATAGGAAAGAAGAAAATTTTAAATTGGGTGAGACACTTAAAATGATTCTGGAACAATTCATTTTTAAATCCACTGTATATCGAAAACGGTAAGTGCAAAAAATACTAAATTGTATATTTTTGAAATTAGCTAAAATATGTCTACCGGACCATGCTAAAATATGATGGGGTTTCCATTTAAAAAAAATCAAGATGGCGTCGTATCTGTCAAAACTGACGTTTTAAAAAATTTTGGTGTAGACAATCGGTATCCTCGCGAAAAATTACATTAGAAAATCTTTCTATTATCTTTAAATACCAAACAGGAAAATTATAAATCGAGTGAGACACTTAAAATGATGTCCCTGTACATAACTGTTGTGCCGAATAGGTACCGAATATTTCTAAGAAGTAATAAATCTTAATTTTTTGGGTATTTGAATTGTTTCATTGGTTGATCCGGTCTCTCAAAATATTTAATAGCTATACTAATTTTAGTTTCTATTCAATTAATACACTTGTACAATTTTTTTTATTTCAGTTTGTACTATCCTTTGTAAGTATTAGCATCTTTTTGAAATAAGTGGCGCCCTTTAGTATGCAGTGTAAGATATAGGTGGGTATCATATTTTTAGTCAAGTGCAGAAGCAAAAGCTTGATCCCACCGCCTCCGATATAAGAGTAGCCGTTCGCAATATTTTGACTTAAATTTTCAATAAAAGGAAAGTTTGTGTCACAATATATAATAAAAAATGTCTATACCTATGTGGCGGATTCATCTTTCCAAAAAAATCCTTTATGGGTATTTCGCCACTGCACTGCAAGAAAATCTACAAAATAAAATAATTATTTTTTGTAAACACTTCTGCGTTAAACCTAAACGGACGCTGCTTGTCAGAAGTTATGTTTACAGTAATACAAATTTGCCTAACAAAGCAAAAAAAATGCTTAACGTTTCAGAAAGTTATCTCTTTCCGTCGTCGGAAGCAAAAAAATAGTTCTTCGAGTTTCTACTCTTTTTATACTCTTTGCTTAATAGTAACGTACAATCGAAAAAAACGGCATCCAGTTTGCTTGGAAACGAACATCGATGACGTTCCCCAAATAATTTTACATATAAAATGACAGCGATCTTCATTTCATAGCCATCGCTGACGCCGTTTTTTATCATATTTTATTTTGGAAATCGCAACAATTTTTTAATACCATTAGAAAAAATATAAACTACATTTTCAGTTTGACATATCGAAATAAACAATGTATTTTTTATGGTTCAAACAAATATACAAAAAATGTATATTACGTTATAGATACAGAAAAATTTTATAAACAAAAATCAAATATTTATATGATTTCTCCTAATTAATATACATTATTCCTTAAATGTTATACTAACAAATGTTTCCTATACAAATTTTGTTTCATAGTATCAAACATTGACGCTTCTGTTTGCAGGATTGCAGGATGCTTGAGTAAACATCGAAATGACAAGCTTCATAGGGATACTGTAAAAAAAAGGAAGGATCTGAAAGGGAAGTCATCAAACCACTGCACGTGGCCTTGAGCCCTTCAGATATTGGAACTGCTTGTTTATTTTCTCTTGTAAGCTGTTTAAGTTGGTAGTAATTTGTTTGTCTCCTTCAAAGAGTATTATACATTTACAAGGAGTATATTGTATTATTACTCTTTGATAAAGTCGGCATTTTATTAAATATAGAGAAGTTGTTAGAGCATTAGTGATTTTTGTAATAAGAGTAAATAAAACATTTTTTTGATTAGTTTAGTAGAAGTTTTTTTTCGAATTACCTGTTTTAAGCTTGATTTTCATGCATCCGTTGTTCGACGATGATACGATATTAATTTTATTGGCTGAATTTAAAGACTTCGATTGGTTAGAATATCACGTAGTTCTTAAATTTATTAAATTTTCATGCCTCTGTTCATCGGATATACAATTTAATTATGATTGGTGTCATTTTATATTTTCATTTCCATAACGATTTTGCTGGTTTACTTGCAGTTTAAGAGCTAGCAACGTTTTCGAGAGAGAATTTTAAGAAAACTGGTTCTTTAATATATCTTTTGCTATGTTCTCCTGAACAGATTGGACTATCTGGCTACTGGTAGACGATGCGTTCACTACTGCGCATCATATTTGTGTTCAACATCTGTTCACTGCTGCGCATCACAAATTCGCTCTGTTTTTCAGGAACTAAGAAAGCTAGGACAAACCTATGTGCAGTATATTTAGTTTTATAAAAAAGTAGCAAAGTAATTTGAAAATCGCATATCATTGTATTTCTATTCATAAACGAGAGATCCCATAAAGCACACGAAAATGGGATACTCTGTACAGATGTGATGCGCAGTACCTACTAAACCGCAGTAGTCGACCGGCAGCCAGACGGTCCGCACTTTGGTGAGGAGAGCATAACAAAAGATATATTAAAGAATGAGCTTTCTTAAAATTCTCGTTTTCCCAACAATGCAAGAGCTATTGTACTATTATATTTTTATTAAGGGTAGATTAAATTTGTCAAAAAAGTGTCAAAAGGTCCGTTATCGTACGATCTTTTTCCGTTGATGGGCTGGAGTAAAACATTTACGGATGAAAAGTGGCGCGACAACGCTATGACCAATCAGAGCGCCGTCAGACCATCGTATCAACGGATAACGGACGCATGAAAATCAAGCTTTATTCACAAAAATGTTGTGAATAAAGCTTATTAGCTCGGTATACCACATGTTTTTTTTATGCCGTTTTAGAACGGTGCAATTTTCTATGTTGGAACAAACCTATTATTTTAACGTAACTATGGCTGTTGGCGGAACTGAGACATGACTGACATATTGTGAACAGACCTTAAAGCTGTTAAAAAATCAAACTCCGCCTCTTTTTCAAATATAAATCTAGGGCCGCCCGTATAACGTAACAATTATTTTTCATATCATTTCCTATTTCGCCTGTGGCGTCAATATGGCGGACTTCTAAATTACATCTTAAATCTCTTAATTCTTAACATTAATAATACCTTTAAATATTTACAATATCCATTATAGATTGTAAATAATATTGCGATAAAATGAACGGATTTGTGTTTAATTCTTTTAAAGATTATGATATTTACATAAAAAAATAGATGTCGAGTAAACACAACCATTTTGACAGTCAACAGTGATGATTTATACAAGGTTAAAATATGGATAAGTTTCACTAAGGAAAACTATGAAAATGTAAAGTTTTTGACGTTTAAAACATTTTCTAAAAATGAGGAACAAAAATTTGAAATTTCAATAGAAGCTATACCTAAACTGAAATTTTCCCTGTATAGCCTGATATACAGTTAAAATAACTATTGTACTTTAAATCAAATTAAAACTACAACTAAACTAAACATTTAAACCTGAAAAATTATACACTGTGAGACAAAAATAATATTGAAGATTGATCAAGATTTTCAAGCATTTTATAGTTACCATTTTACTTTAAATGGAACACCTAGTTCTAGTATATTATTATTCTGACTACCCCTCAGACAAAAACTTTTTCGTTTTTATGATTTACTGTGATTAGATCTTGATTTTGCGATAAAATTAAGGTGGTTATATGAAGAATTGGGAAGATACGCAACTTTCGTGACAAAGCTGATTTGATTTCCCCTGACGCTTCAAGTGCTGTACGGTGGAGCCTCTAGTCGTTCGGCGGCCAACGCATAAAACACTCATTTTCTCTAATTTGGCTAGCGAAGGCATATCGAAGACGGTGTGGAACTGATAGCGATAGTGTTGCCATATTAAAATGTGTAATATCTGTAATAGGTTTGACGAAAATATCTTTGGATGAAAAATCCGGGTTTATGTATTGAAAATTTGTTCGTGTTAAACATAGAATAAACAACAAAAATAAAAATTCTGTTATAGGAAAAAGTCCTTTAGTTGGCTTGGAAATGAGGCTATTGACATTTACCATAATATTTTACATATGGAATAACAGCGATCTTCATTTCCAAGCCAACTCTGATGCAGTTCTTTACTTAATCATATAATATTATATTAAATTGTTTAATGATAGAAAATCCGTATTATTTACGTACTGTCACCAAAATCTGTAAGTTTACATATGATTAAGGGGGATCCTATTTCTATGCAATCACAATAAGAGTTCTGGTTTACGCTAGTCCTACTCAAATGCACAGGAACTAAACAATGTCCACTTCTGATTTCTGAATATGTATTAGTTTTCTGCCTAGGAAAACTGGGAAATTTCTTAAACCACATAAATTTATATTTGTTCTACAATCTGTGAGTATATCGTTCCTTTTTCCTACACAGCTACACAAAAATGTTTGCAAATCTGATGTCAGATTCGGGACTAATGACCTATTTCATTCCAAATTTGCGTTCAGCGACCTAAAAAACCATATACAAACTTTTGTCCACGTCCGTGCATTTTTTGGAATTTGCATCAGCCATATTGGGTTCGCCATTTTGAATTATGCCAATCCGACGTCAGATTCATGATCAATTTGATGACCCATTTTATTTCAGACTCGCGATCAGCGACCCAAAAATCTCCCATATACTAATTTTGTTTGGATCCGTGTTTTTTTTAAATTTGCGTCGGCCATATTTAACCCGTCATTTTGAATTTTGCGAAGCTGTCGTCAGATTCGCGATTAATGATTCATTTGATTCCAAATTCGCGTTCAGCGTCCGAAAAAAAACCATATACAAACTTTTGTCCAAGTCCATGCAATTTTTGAAATTTGCAACGGCCATATTGGATCCGCCATTTTGAATTCTGCCAATCCGATACCAGATTCATGATCAGTGACCGAAAAAAACCCTATACCGATTTTGGTTAACATCCTTGCGATTGTCGGAAATCATGACTTATTGTAGGTTTTTTGAGGTTAGAAAAAATATGACATAATGCTATCTCAATTCTGATAGGTGTTTTAAGTTTATCAGGTCCATTTACATCAGGTTATAGTGTTATACATGAGAAAAAATTTTCTACTACATTTTTCTAAATTTTCACGGATTTTCACTCTCAAGTTTTTGAGATTAGAAAAAAATGAGTTGTCATGGCGTAATTCTGACGGCGGATTCGTGCTCAGCGTCGAAAAATACTATAGGATATGATGGTCTGATAAAAAGAAAAAGTGGTCTATGCTTTACGGGAACTCTATTACTAAGACTTCGCTGTCCGTCCATCCGTCTGTCACAAAGGTATATCTTAATGAACCGTTATAGCTAGACAGTTGAAATTTTCACAGATAATGTATCTATGTTGCCGCTATAAAAACAAATACTAAAAACAGAATTAAATAAATCTTTATAAATAAAAAAGTACTTTCACTAAACATTATCTTTTAAGTAAGAATTTTATATAGAATCTTTCAAGTCCTCGGTGGCCGCGTGGTTAAAGCTTTAGGACTTTACGCTGCTATGACGTTGGAGCCGTAGTAAGGCAGGTTCGAATCCTAGTCAAGGCGACTAGGATTTTTAATCGTTTTTTTTTCAATTTTTACATATTTTTACATATTTATTATTGATTAATACAATTTTTAGTAATGTGCATTTCTTTTAATTACTTATACGCGCATTCAAAATTTCAGCTAAATCGGAAAAAAGTTTATAATAATTGTCTAATTAATAATTTTTTGTGTAGCTGTGTTATTCATTCCATTTTTCATTCCATTGATGATAACACTCTTCCATAATAACTGGCATTAACTCACTATTCTAACATTTTACTTCAATAGTTCTTCCCAGTGGCGGACCAAGGAGGGGGGGCGGAAGGGGCGGTCCGCCACGGGCCCCTTCTTCTAGGGGGCCTCCAAATCTTAATAAGTTATTTTTTATTCAACTGGCAAACAGGCCAATATGTTCAGTAGTTATAAAGCAATTTGTAGTTAGAATATGCAAACCATAAGTATACGCAAACTAAACACAGTATAAATAGAAGCAGATATTTACTTAATTATCAATTATTAGGCCCCAGTAATAGTCAATGGCATTTTTCTATTTACGAAATTAAATCAAGGGGTAATTTTCTTTGTTTAGAATATCGAATAATTATTATTTTTTATATTCGAATAATTATTATTTATTCTTGGACCTATATAGAAGTATACCGCGATTTTGTAAGGGACCCCATACAAAATCGCGGTATTTACCTGGAACGGTCGCGAAAGTAACGCGGCTTATATGTGGAACCGGTATTCCGATCACTTTATCATCATAAATTGCCATTAAATATATGCAAACATTCGCTCGGGGATTGTTTTATTACGTCCAATTGCATTCGTTTTTCAATTTAAATGTATTATTATAAGCTTTAAAAAAAATGATGTTATCGTTTTTGATGCCTTTTTGAAGCTGGGGCCCTCGAGGGGGGCCTAAAACGACACTGCCGATGAATAACATATTTATATCTACAGTATGTCCGCGGATTGTCTTCATAAAAATTTTTAGTTTGTTCTAAAATGGTAATTCCTGTTTATACTTTTCCAAATTTCCATACCGTTTTAGAGAAAAATAAAAAAAAACGTGAAAATGTAGTTGAATTTTTGAACTAGTAAAAATAAAACGCCTTTCTATGGTAATATAATTTCGTTCTCATTTTTTGATAGATTATTATTGACAGAATTTTAATTAAAGTTATATTTTTTGCTGTTTTAAAATGTTAAAGAAGCACAAAATTTATTTAGTTCAATGCTACGGAAAGGGTGATAAAAGTTATCGGAAAATCTGATACTTTAACATCAAAAAATATGACGTTAATCAAAATTAATTATAACGATCTATCAAAAATGAAATCGAAATTATATTACCACAGCGTTTTAATTTTTAGGACTTTTTTGGGAAAAAATTACATTAAAAAAACTACATTTTTATGATTTTTTTTTTTTCTAAAACAGTATGGATATTAAGAAAATTATAAACGCCATTTTAACAAGCAAAAATTCTTATAAAGAACGCATTTTTTCAAAAGTCAATAATTAAAAAGTTTTTCCTTTTGTAAAGACAATCCGGGGACATACTGACTGTAATATACAGGGTGTCCCAGAAATAAGTACAAATATTTAAACTGGTAGTATAGTTCAACCCCAGAAACACGCCTATGATGTTTTTCGCGAAAAACAATTGAAAACTTCGGGATTTTTTTATTTTTAGTTAAAAACATAATTTCTTGTTAATATGACAACATAGGTATTCGATTAAATTTCTCAAAATTTTAGCAAATTTTTTTGTATATTTTCAAAGTAAAATAACTCCGCTATTTTGGACTTGATTGAAAAACGATAAAGAAAAATATGTTTCTTTTCCCTTAAAATACTTTCTCTTAAAATACTTGCACTTATTTCTGTGACACCCTGTATATATAGATCGATTTTTATTACAATTAGTACAGTATATAAATACTTGAAATTTGTCAACCATTATTCATACGTCATTCAATCTTTACAAAACGTGCAGACCGGGGGCCACATTTAGCTTTGCCGCCCGGGCCTCCGACAGGCTTAGTCCTCCACTGGTTTGACTTATCCACTTATCTATACTGGCTAATAAATTAGCTCTATCATTACTAACTATATGGTTGAGAGAAAGACGTCTATCGGGTATTTTAATATACCTATATTCTAAATACTGTATTAAAAGCCAATAAAACTTTTAATTACTTATTTGAAATATTTTTATTAAACCCACTATTTGCGTCAGAAAGCCTTTACTGGCATTAGTCGATCTTTATTATTAATTATCTGCAAACCGTTTTTGGCTTTTCCCAACGTACACCAACAAATGTTTAGTCTTTGATTTATTTGTTGTAATTTCTCGACTGTCACGAGCTTTACATAGCCGTACAGATAGCAACTGTCATCTGATAAACAACATTTATCCTTTAAGGCCGCTCATAATTTGATTCAAAACAAATATGCGCGACCCGTTTCAATATTTGCTTGTTTGGAATTATTTCGAAAGGGATTATGGCCAATCGATATCGACATAATCTCGAGTCGAAACCAATAGGACGGCTCGGTTTTTGGCGCCGGGTTTCTTACCGTCTAATAACAGGTTGAGTTAAATTTATGAACACCCATAATATTTTCGCTAAAGGAGATTAAGGAAACGCGACTGTTGAAGTGCGGGAAGGGGGAGAATGGTGTAAGAAATATGGCGAAATCAAAGACAAATATTTTTTTTATAATGTTCAATAAAATTTAAATAAACTTTTCTCAAAGTATATCCAAAGAGTAGTGATCAGCTAGACTGGTCTTGCCCTTGCACAAAATTAAGATTAAGACGAGGAGAGATTTAGGCTACCAAGATTTAAGCAAGACCATGACCGATAAGTTTAAGACGTGCGCAAGACCAAGACCGAGACCAAGACCCAGCATTCAAGAATTTTGCGTCAATTGCTTATACATCTCATTTTTCATAGATAATAATTAAAACAATATAATGGACCCTGCAAGACTAAGACTGCTAGATTACTTATTACACCGCAACTGCTAAGGGAGTCTTGGTCTTGGTTTTCCACTTGCTCATCACTATAGTCTGTGAAACGAATAACTTTGAATTTGACAGTTCCCGCGGGCTTTTCTAGTGTTAATTTTATTAAGTTAGCAACTTGCGGTCATGCTGACGCAATGCCGTCTCTAATAAAACAGCCTCGGAGCGAGATTTATGACGTCACGCTAGTTAGATACTACGGATTAATAAATACGTTGTAGAATACATGGAAAACATAATTATTAGAAAACATAACTATAGCTAAAATCGTACTCCATAGTCAATGTATATAGTTTTAGTGTTAAGAATAATAATTTTAAAAAAGATGTGGTCATCTTTTGACAAGTTTATATTAGTTTATTAATTGCAGTAAATATTATGTGGTGTTAGGTTAGGTTGTGAATATTTTATACACTATTTTTTTCATATGACACAACACTGATGAAGGCTATAATGTTAGCCGAAACGTTTTTTTAGACCAAAAAAATAATGAAAAACCAAATGAAAACTTAATCAGAGTTTTTCCCGGACCTAAATCCCAAGAAAATCAAAAATTTTTGAATAATTTTACATATAAAATGACAGCGATCTTTATTTCATAGCCATAGCTGACGACTTTTTTTCTATGATATTGTATTATTTGCAAATATAATTTTTCGAATATTGATGCTCGTAAAATATATACATATAAATTTTGTGAATGCAAATAAAAATACATCACTATTAGTAGATATTGAATGTTTTTTGTTAAATTAGGTCGATTTTCAAACCCCAAAATTTAAAATATATTTTACATTTTACCTATTATCTTATGTACCTATTTATTATTTGTATATTCGAAAACATTTGCTGCATTCGTATGGTTCATAGTTTATTTGTCAAAGTATTTATTACTATAAATAGGTGTATATATTGTATTTATTAACTGTATATTATGTATATTTCATGTAAACTATATCATTTTTAAAATTAAAACCAAAAATACGAGGAATCATTAAGTTTTCTATGTATTCTACAACATATTTATTAATCCGTAGTATCTAACTAGCGTGACATCATAAATCTCGCTCCTCGGCTGTTCTATTAGAGACGGCATTGGTCTGATATTTAGAAATGTCAAAAGCTGATGACATTTTACTTGTGACAATTGTTGATTTTTGCAAGAAGAGGAAGAACTGTCACTTGTTTTATTATTTTCCTTTTCTATTTCACGAAAGTAAAAAGAGCTACCTATCTGATTCATTCGGCACTCAATTTAAAAGAATATCAGTAACTTTTTTGATAGAGAGATATTATATTTGCCATGGTGGTAAAAAATAACGGTCAAAATTCAAAGTTATTCATTTTATAGACTATACCAACAAATCAGGAAATATTTCGACAGATGGCATCCAAAACATGTCACCGAGATTAGGTTAGGTTAGGTTAGAGATTAATTTTTAAGCGATTGGACAGGTTATTTATTGTTAGTTGCAATATACAGGGTAAAAATGGGTCTATACCTCTGTATATTCATCTCTCCAAAAAAAATTCTATTGGTATTTCGCCACTGTAAGCTGTACGGACTTCTACAAAATAAAATAATTGTTTTTTGTAAACACTCTTGCGGTAATCCAACGGAGACTAAAGCCCCATTAGCCAACACCCGACGTGATGCCACGCTATCCCACGTGTTGCGACGTGGGAATGGGTGTACACATTAGGTAACGCGTGTTAACACGTGTTAATACGCCTGAAATTTTTATTAGAGTTAAAAAAGTTGACAGTAGGGATACGAAAATACTAGAAGTATCGATACCCATACCTATATTAGATTATAATAATAATACTTTAACTTCACAATCTGCATTAACCTTCTTTCCTTAATTTTTGATTATTAAATTTTAAAATTAATAATAAAATTTCTATTCTTACTGATTGAACACTCACCAAACATTTATGTTTTCTATTGTATTCGAAAATAATCGTTAGGAAAGTTATAACAATGTTTGATTCAAGCAGTTCTTCCAGTGACGAAGAATCTTTAGTGAATCTTGTGGAATGTAGAATTAAAAAAAAGGACACTAGATTTAGAAAATGTATTGGAACAAGGGGATTAGAGAGGCAAGCGGGGAACAACACGCCGTAACACACATCGGTGAGATCTGGGACCGACGAATCGACCATCACACGTGTCATAGCGTGTTACAGCGTCGGATGGCGTGGCATGTTGCCTAGTGTGTACGCAACACATGTAATTAAACGGAAAAACATACGCACTGATCTTCATAACGTGGGTAGCATGGCATCGCGTGGCCTAGCGTGTTGGCTAATGGGGTCCGGGCATAATTATTGTCAGTAGTTGGGTTTACTGATAAACAAAGTTGCCTAACGAACAAAAAATGCTTAACTTTTCGGAAAGTTTATGTCATCCCGTCGTCTGAAGCAAAAAATACAAAGAATAAAGGAAAAAAATATTTAAAATATTTAAATGCAACTATTCGAGAACACTTTAGGTTTTTTTAAAGATACGTCTACAAAAACCGTTGACGTTCTGTTAAAATGACATTATATAAAGTTAAACTTCAAAATTAACAATTGCTACCTGATAATAAGGACTTATTGGTCACAACCAAAAAGGTCACAACCAAAAAGCTTCAAACTTGCTGTATGATTATTTTTAATTTGTTTTTAATTTTTACGTATGTTATGTTTATTTATGTTATGTTCTTTAAAATCAAAGAAGCGCTTGCCATACATTACTAACATCTACAGATGCATGAGCAATGCATTTATTTTTATTAGATTGCATTAAAAAAGTTTTTTTTATTTTTCTTTTAGAGGCTATCGCATCTTTCATTATAATTTTGGCGTTGTCAAAATCTATTCATTGCCCTGTGTCCCATGAATCATGAATGCTGATAAATCTTCATTGTGAAAGTCACCCTTTCTTAAATAATCTTTATGTTTTTTAATTCGAACATTTAAGGGTCATTTAAGGGTTATATTTCACCAATATAAAATTTATCGCATTTACATTGTATTTTGTATATTACATTTTTTTGGTTTGTTGTTCAGTATTTATTGGTTTAGTGTGATAATATGGATCTATGTTTTTTTGTGTTTTGAAAAATGTTCTTGTTATATTGTTTTCCTATCCTTATTTTTCCGAAACGCCTCGTATGTATGGAATTGTAAGTTGTATATATTGTGTATTGTTATCATTGTGTCTATGATTTGGGGTTTCTATTTCGTTTAATGGTGGATAGTCGTTTTTTAAATATGGTAATAGCAAAACAATTTCCGATGTACGTGATCAACTTTGAGTGACAAGCGATGGCGACAGCGCTGCCAGATTGTGATGGATTTATGAGATGGATCTTAAATTAAAATTGACAAACAACTTATTTACTATATCATTTTTTAATGAGTTTTACGTTTTATTTTTAATTTAATAACTAATATTTTAGTGATTAATTGATTTATTTTATTTTATTTTTATTATTATGGTTTTTTTATGTATTGATGTACATCTTACAACGCCGTAAGTGGTAATAACAAGTAAGAGGGCGCTATTAATGCACAAACTAATAATCACAGAATTTAATCAAAAATAACTTTGAAAAGTAGTATAATGTGCTTATCAATCAAACTTACTTTTTTGACTGCAGTCAAGAATAATAAAGGACCGTTACTGTCACGTTCTCATTCAAAATAGTTTTAAAAAAACAAGGACGCTACAAGCTCTTTGCTTCGACTGTTTAAATGCTTTGGCACATTTTCAATATACAATTTCAAGAAATGCAAACAAAAACTCGAAAATATAATTCTTGAAAGAACTGTTTGTGCTTGAAAGTGCAATTTTTAAAAAAGACTGGCAAAAAACGGGAATTATTCACAAAGATTCAACAACACGATATTATACAAAATAATGACTGACACTAAGATAATTGTCAAATAATAAAGGACAACATTGCGGTAATAAAATTCGGTTTAAACTAATTTTTGCAGCTTTAATCTAAATAAAATATCTGTTACAATCATTTGCTCTATAAAGTAAAATGAAGAGCTGATCGGTATTTTAAATTATACAACAAATTTAAACATTTTTGCCAAAATTTAATTTAGTCAGGTTTATAGACTTTAGTGTCAATGTCGATATGATTGATGACGTGCGTCAGAAAATGTTTTGCAGTTAACAATATGTATTTTTTATGTGGTTTGTATCTCTCTTTAGTGAATTGTCGTCTGAACATATTATTATTTTTGCAGTGACATATAGGACATATAGGAGAGATGAATCTGCCACATAGGTATAGACATTTTTTAATGAAATATATCGTTTCAGATATTGTTGTATAGTGAAGTGGGAGGTATATTACCTTCTGGTAATATCACAAAGCCTATTTTTGTGAGCATGATTCTTGACAGTAGGTATATTATATCGGTATTGATATATAAGGTATTGATTTTTATTCTCCCGATTGAAATTCTTCGTATTTTAAAACAATACAACAATAACCACCAGATTAAAGACTTGTTACCATCTCGACTCGCTTTCCAAACATACTCGACCAGGGCTCTCCGATCCACTCGAGACCCGAACAAAACGGCATTCGGCATCGAATCGCTCTTCGCTTTGGCGAACAGTTGCACATAAAACGCCAATATGTGACGGCCGAGGGCGTATTATACGCCACTCGAATCCATCTTTATTATACGGGGTCATGAATATGGAGTGTTAAAATTAAAATACACACAGTGCTTAAATCCCGGAGCGCTCACAATGACGTTATTAAGGACATACGAGGGCGCAGCTGTGCGCGATCGAACCTCCACAGCTCAGTGGCGACACGTGATTTAATAACTTAGAAAAAGGAACATGTCCACCAGAACAACGTTTAAAAATTAAAATTTTTGGGCTATCAAATCGTCCATCTAGAGCAGAAAATTCAAATATTTTAAATGTTGAATGTGGTAGACAATGATTCAGTATTCAAATTAAAAAAAATCGGCCTACTTAGTCTTTAGTTGTTCTATAGTTCTTTATTTACACAACGTTTCGTTATTACACAACGTTTCGTCAGAAGTACTATCACTGGCCATTATCAAGTGAGAACTGCTTGCATGTCGGAAGTCCAAAATTCTTTTAGTTTCAATTCAAATATCTTGCCGTCTCCATTAACGAATATTCTCCTTAATATTAAGAGGCTGTCCTATGCCAGACTCGCCAAAGAGCGGGCCGGGGGAGAAGCTGCGACAAATGACCCACCACTTTTCAACACACGATCAACACATTTAAGGAAGCTATAGGAACTATCATCAAGGCCAAGCAGCAAGAGACGTGGCAACATCTTGAGGACTGCGCTACAGCTCAAAGACTGTGGCTAGTGGTAGATAAAAAAAAGAGGAAACAACTACTAGAACACAAAAAGAACCTAGTACGCATAATTGCATGGGGGTAAACCTTGTGAGATGGAAGATTTCCAACGACGACTACTGCAGAGAATGCAGAGAGAAAGAAGAAACCATGCCACTGTTAACCGACGCGACGCTTTAAAACTTTAGAGCAATTACAGGGTGTCCCATAAATAAGATCTCGATAAAAGAAACATATTTTCTCTTTATCGATTTTCAAATAAGTCCAAAATAACGGAGTTACTTTACTTTGTAAATTTTCAAAAAAATTATTTTTTGCTCAAATTTTTGCTGGATCTTTTCTGGATTTTTTTTCTTGTCATATTATCAAGACATTATGTTTTTTAACTAAAAACTAAAAAAACTTCCAAAAAATTCCGAATTTTTCAAAAAACATTTTCGCGAAAAAAACCTTATAGGCGTGTTTCTGGGGTTGAACTATACTACCAGTTAAAATACTTGCACTTATTTCTGGGACACCTTGTATACTGTAGCGTTTTTTAAAACACTACCACTGCGAACGGCAGCTTTTCATCGGAGAGCAGTCGTGGATAAGGTATTTCACTAGAGAGAAAATTAATCAGTAATAATTAACAAAAGATATATAGATATTGGGCGCCAGGCATGTACAGAGAAAGAAAACACAGTTGTATATTACTTAAAACTAATGACTATATTTATTCATGATGAATTTTGATGGTAAATAGCATTGTACAATTTTAATAATTATTATAGTGGTTATTTGTTGAGTAAAACTATGTATGTAAATAATATTAAATATGTTCTATGAAAAGACTATGAAAAAATACAATGCGTGTAACGTTATAGAAAATATAAGAAAAGTAGCATTACTTTATTTAAATTGTTAGATTTTATGCGGTGTTAAATCTGATATGTTGCAACCTGTAGATTCTAGAATCTATGTCTCGTTATTCATCTGTTAATATAGCGCAATAATAATATCTATAGAAAGTAATACTATTAGAAGGCATAATATAATGAAACCTAAAATCTAAATCACATTGTAACTACTGAATCGACATAAATGTTCTTAATAATCTAACCACTAAATATAGTCTGTACGATATTATTTAAAATGTACGTTACTGTTTAAGACTGAAAATATAGAAAATCTAAAACATAAAAACTAGAACGTAAATCTACACTTAGCTGTTCTTTATGTAATCTTGCTTCAAACAGTAGCAGCGTGAGGTGGTCTCGCATCTCTGTACTCAGCCATCAACACACAACCAAAGGGGCCAGCATGAGACACCATAAATTGGTACAGCCGTAACTAACTAGCTTACAGCCGGGAACGAAGCAGGATGGGACTCAAGCTACATCCACGCTGTGGCACTTATATGTAAGAAAAAATCGTTCTTACTGGGGACACTCGTCCACAGGACATCCGTACATAAGATAATGTCCGTACACAAGACACTACCTTGGACACAGTCCGTATCTTGGACACAGTCCGTACCTTGGAAATAGTCCGTACCTTGGACACAGTCCGTATCTTGGACACAGTCCGTACCTTGGACACAGTCGGTATCTTGGAAATAGTCCGTACCTTGGACCCTAAAAATATGAAACTCTTGTTTAAAACCAAACAAGGTCTAATAAACAAAATAAACCTACCTCGAAATACTTCCGAGGGCTCAATAAATAATAAACAACATGTCCTTTCTTCCATGTGACATTCTGGAGGACAAAAGAAAAGGGACGCCAACGTGCCAGCAAAACACAAATACAAGTTGGGACATCCGTAACTCTACCCTAAAAATATTCAATAATAATATCGAATCGATAAAAGGTAATAACTATCTTTACCTGTAGCCTCGAAATAGCAGCTGATTCAAATTATACAGCAAGATTTAAATAATCACTATTTCTAAAAGCTGGGATACAACAGAGCGTCAAAACAAAGTGAGGTTAAGCACGGAGAGTTGACAGAAGCGATGTTGACAGCGCGCGCCTCCACATAATAGTAACAGGGTTGTGTCGAACGATAACAGGGTTGGCGACTAGAGAACGTAAAAATTACGCGTCAAATAAACTATCCGGCCTGAACGAGAGGGAATCCGGTGATGATAGGCCAGACATCATATATTATATATAAAAAAAGACATGTAACGAACTAAAAACGTTACAATACTCTTTGTATTTTTACAATTTTTCGTTTGAATTGAAACTTTCTTGAATTTTATCTTTACATTTTTCTTCTGTTTGTTCTTCTCTTATAAATTTTGGCTATTTTTCATATATTTCTTATATTATATTTTTATTTATTATGCAAAGCACAACGACACTAATAAATAAAGGATTAAAACTAAAACCAGCATTATTTCTAAAAAAGGAGCATTAAATATGGGAGTTCACGTGTCCATGTGCACTTATTGACTACCCGCTACTGGTTCGGATCCTTGGCCGCAAAGGGCGCGAGTCCGCGGGGGGTGGTGCTTACTCTAATTTATTCGAAATTTTATCCGGGTCTAAGGCGGCCGGGAAGCTGCGAGTAGCAGGTGCTTTTTGTTGTGCTTCGGTGAGTTTGGCTATTTGGAAAAATTTCCTTTGTTTATTTTGGTTTTATTTTTTAAATTTGTTATTGGAAATAAAAGTCTGGAGCTAGAATACATGATGATGATAACATGCAATCGGTTTTGCGTTAGAATTGTTGATACTTAAGTTACCGTCATAATTTGGAATAGAACCCATGGAAAGTTGGATTCCTTCCTCAATCACCTCAATTCACAAAATAATTTCATCAAATTTATGATTGAGAAAAAGTAAAACTTCTACCATTTCTAGATGTTCTTCTCGGTAGAAATACTAGACACATAGGGTTCATATTATATATTTATTATTTTTTTTATAATGATTTTTCGAGAAAAAGTAATAAGGTGTCTACCCTTACCCTTATAATATCTCTAGAATGGTGAGATTCGCCAGATCGGAGATCACAAATGGAGTTACCGGGTGTTTTTCAAAAATGTGGATTTTTAACAAATCGCTGTAATCTTTATAAAAACATTTCCAAAGCACCTTTTTTGCGTAGAATTTAATGGTTTAAGTATATATTTTTTTTTAAATTAATAATTTAAGAGTTATCAACAGAAAAATTGATTTTTTATTTGGGACACCTTGTATATTGTTAATTAGCTCAAAAGGACTTAAAATTACCCTTCCAAAAATATAGCACACTTGATATTTTGTTGTAGTCCCCTTCAAAATACAGAATTTTTAAAAGTTCGTCACTTTAAATTAGTAGCCTTTGGATCCCTTCTTAATGATCTGCCCCTAATGGTTCTGCCACTATCGGCAATTTTTTGCAGCCAATTTCGAGAATAATTGGATAGCTAACCAAGATCCCAGCCGTTGACCGTCGAGGCTGCCGGACTTAGTGCCTATCGGTTTTTATCTTTAGGTCTTATTTTTGTTTTAATTGCTGCTCACAGATAGGATTTTTTTACATTACAGCTGTTCAAAGTCTGCTTATTCAAAGAGCGAATTTTTATGAACTCTATATTTCGAGGAGGAATCGAGGAAAATATTATTTTATAAAAATTATACTTAAACCATTAAATTCTACGTAAAAAGGTGCTTTGGAAATGTTTTCATAAAAATACAAAATTTTCCATAGCAAAAAATTTACAGCGATTTGTTAAATGCACATTTTTGAAAAACACCCCGTGATTCCGAAACGGTAACAGATATCGATGTGCGGTTTTTACCATCATGTTTTTGATAAAGATTGAACTTCAGACACCGACATTCTCCAATAGAAAAGAATTTTTCTCTTTAGAAGCATCCAATTTGGCCCACCCTGTACAGGGTGGGTCAAATTCGACGCTTTTAAATGGAAACACCCTTTTCTATAGGAGATAGACAAAAACTAATATCGGTGTCTGGAGCTCAATTTTTGTCAAAAACATAATGGTGAAAACCGCATATCGATATCTGTTACCGTTTCGGAGTTACGGGGTGTTTTTCAAAAATATGCATTTAGAGAAAATAAAAACAAAGTGGAAAATGTAGTTGAATTTTTTTTTTTTTTTTTTTTTTTTTTTCTATATAATATATTTTGGTTCCCATTTCTTTGATGGATTATTATTGACAGAATTTTAATTAAAGTTATATTTTTTGCTGTTTTAAAATGTTAAAGAAGCACAAAATTTATTTAGTTCAATGCTACGGAAAGGGTGATAAAAGTTATCGGAAAATCTGATACTTTAACATCAAAAAATATGACGTTAATCAAAATTAATTATAACGATCTATCAAAAAATGAAATCGAAATTATATTACCACAGCGTTTTAATTTTTAGGACTTTTTTTTTGGGAAAAAAATTACATTAAAAAACTACATTTTTATGATTTTTTTATTTTTTCTAAAACGGTATGGATATTAAGAAAATTATAAACGCCATTTTACAACAAGCAAAAATTCTTATAAAGAACGCATTTTTTTCAAAAAGTCAATAATTAAAAAGTTTTTCCTTTTGTAAAGACAATCCGGGGACATACTGACTGTAATATACAGGGTGTCCCAGAAATAAGTACAAATATTTAAACTGGTAGTATAGTTCAACCCCAGAAACACGCCTATGATGTTTTTTTCGCGAAAAAACAATTGAAAACTTCGGGATTTTTTTTAATTTTTAGTTAAAAACATAATTTCTTGTTAATATGACAACATAGGTATTCGATTAAATTTCTCAAAATTTTAGCAAATTTTTTTTGTATATTTTCAAAGTAAAATAACTCCGCTATTTTGGACTTGATTGAAAAACGATAAAGAAAAAATATGTTTCTTTTCCCTTAAAATACTTTCTCTTAAAATACTTGCACTTATTTCTGTGACACCCTGTATATATAGATCGATTTTTATTACAATTAGTACAGTATATAAATACTTGAAATTTGTCAACCATTATTCATACGTCATTCAATCTTTACAAAACGTGCAGACCGGGGGCCACATTTAGCTTTGCCGCCCCGGGCCTCCGACAGGCTTAGTCCTCCACTGGTTTGACTTATCCACTTATCTATACTGGCTAATAAATTAGCTCTATCATTACTAACTATATGGTTGAGAGAAAGACGTCTATCGGGTATTTTAATATACCTATATTCTAAATACTGTATTAAAAGCCAATAAAACTTTTAATTACTTATTTGAAATATTTTTATTAAACCCACTATTTGCGTCAGAAAGCCTTTACTGGCATTAGTCGATCTTTATTATTAATTATCTGCAAAGCGTTTTTGGCTTTTCCCAACGTACACCAACAAATGTTTAGTCTTTGATTTATTTGTTGTAATTTCTCGACTGTCACGAGCTTTACATAGCCGTACAGATAGCAACTGTCATCTGATAAACAACATTTATCCTTTAAGGCCGATCATAATTTGATTCAAAACAAATATGCGCGACCCGTTTCAATATTTGCTTGTTTGGAATTATTTCGAAAGGGATTATGGCCAATCGATATCGACATAATCTCTAGTCGAAACCAATTGGATCGCGCGGTTTTTGGCGCCGGGTTTCTTACCGTCTAATAACAGGTTGAGTTAAATTTATGAACACCCATAATATTTTCGCTAAAGGAGATTAAGGAAACGCGACTGTTGAAGTGCGGGAAGGGGGAGAGTGGTGCAAGAAATATGGCGAAATCAAAGACAAATAAGTTTTTTATAATGTTCAATAAAATTTAAATAAACTTTTCTTAAAGTATGCCCAACGAGTAGTGATCAGCTAGACTGGTCTTGCCCTTGTACAAAATTAAGATCAAGACGAGGCAAGATTTAGGCTACCAAGATTTAAGCAAGATCATGACCGATAAGTTTAAGACGTGCGCAAGACCAAGACCCAGCATGCAAAACTCTTGCATGCTGGGTCAATTGCTTATACATCTCATTTTTCATAGGTAATAATTAAATAAAAGTAAAAAAATTTAATGGACCCTGCAAGACTAAGAATGCTAGATTACTTATTACACTGCAACTGCTAAGGGAGTCTTGGTCTTGGTTTTCCACTTGCTCACCACTACCAACAAATCAGGAAATATTTCGACAGACGGCATCTAAAACATGTCACCGAGATTAGGTTAGGTTAGGTTAGGTTAGAGATTAATTTTTAGGCGGTTGGACAGGTTATTTATTGTTAGTTGCAATATACAGGGTAAAGATGGGTATATACCTATATAGTAGTCGGAAAGTTTATCTCTTCCCGTCGCCTGAAGCAAAAAATACAAAGAATAAAGAAAAAAACTATTTAAAATATTTAAAGGCTATTAAAAAAAATTAACTATTAATATATATTAGTAAACTATTCGAGAACACTTTAGTTTTTTTTAAAGATACGTCTACAAAAACCGTTGACCTTCTGTTAAAATGACATTAATATCAAGTTAATCTTCAAAATTAACAATTACTATCTGATTAACAATAATTACTTATAAGGTAAAACCAAAAAGCTTCAAATTTGCTGTATGATTACTTTTAATTTGTTATTAATTTTTACCTATGTTATGTTATGTATGTTTTCAAAAATCAAAGAAGCGCTTTCCATACATTACTAAGATCCACAGATGCATGAGCAATACATTTATTTTTATTAGATTGTATTAAAAAAGCCTCTTTTATTTTTCTTTTAGAGGCTATCGCTTTTTTCATTATAATTTTGGCGTTGTCGAAATCTATTCTGTGCCCTGTGTCCCATGAATGCTGAGAAATCTTAGATTTGTAAAAGTCGCCCTTTCTTAAGTAATCTTTATGTTCTTTAATTCGAACATAAAATTTATTACATTTATTCTCATACAGAAAGTTTGGGCTTTTTGGTTTTACCTTATTAAGTAATTGTTATCAGGTAGTAATTGTTTATTTATTTATTTATCGTATGGCTCGTACACATGGAATAAAAACAATACAATGTATATAAATATAAAACAAAACATTAGAAAAGTACAAATACAACAATGTAAGGACGAACAGAATGTAAAAAAGTATGTTTATCAAATATTTGCACTGATAGAATCAATCCAGTCGACTGCTGTCTGAGGAAGATCAAGGAAGTCATTTACTGTGCCAGTGCGATAAGCCGTCATCTCGCAATCCTGCACTATGTGGCGGATGGCCTGGTTCCCCCTGCCGCAGCTGCACAATGGATCAGCGATCTTTTTCCATTTATGAAGCGAGTCTCTACATATTCCGTGATTTGAACGTATCCTATTAGCGGTTTTCCAGACACGACGTGGTAGATCGAAACCAGCAGGTTTGTTATCAGGGTTTAGGCGAGAACTCACTTCTGGGGTAACTACTTGACACCACGAATGTTTCCATGTCTCGCTGATACTAAAGTCGTCATCACACAGCTTTTTGGCTGTCTTGACAGTAGGAAGTCTAGATTTAAGTCTACTCGACGATGCCGCAGTTATATCCTCGTGTGAAGGTCAGTATGCGTCATAATTTTCTTGTACTCTCGAATTAGAGTCTCTTGCCTTCTTAGTTCTGGTGGTGCTATATGGCTCAGTGTTGGCAACCAGAAGGAGGGAGTAGTTTTTATACAGCCCGTGATGAGACGCATGGTTGAATTTAGCTGTACATCTAGCTTGTGGGTGTGGTAGCTATTCAGCCAGACTGGTGCGCAGTATTCAGCAGTACTGAACACAAGACCCAGTGCTGCGCATCGGAGGGTGGAGGCAGTAGATCCCCATGTTGATCCGCATAATTTTTGTATGATATTATTCCTGGACCTGACCTTCGCTGACGTCTTCTCCAGGTGTGGCCGATATGTAAGAGTTCTGTCAAGTGTGACACCTAGGTATTTTGGTGTGGGATTGTGCTTAACAGGGTTTCCATTGAAATATATGCTAAGTCGGCGGGAAGCTTGCTTGTTGTTTAAATGAAAACATATACATTCGGTTTTATTTTGGTTCGGAGACAGCCTCCACTTTTTATAGTATTTCCATAATACTTCCAAGTCGTCTGTCAAGACGGCTTCCGTTTTTTCTACGGTCGGGCAGCTTATGGCAAGGGCAAGGTCGTCGGCGTACGCAAATTTTCTATTGGTCGTCGTTGGAATGTCGGAAATGTAAAAGTTGAGGAGAGCCGGTGCGAGCACAGATCCCTGAGGCAATCATTTTTTAATGATCTTTTGTTGCTGTATCTCTGGTCCATTACTACACGAAAGAACCTATCGCATAACATATTATTTAGGAGAGAACTAAGTGTTCTGCAGGGGATAAGTTTTAGGAATTTATACAGTAGTCCCTCTCTTCATACCGTATCATAGGCAGCTGATAGGTCCACGAATACTGCCGATGTTTTTAGTTGTCTCTGAAAGCCTGCCTCAATATAAGTTGTAAGGCTGAGGACTTGATCAGTACAGCTACGACCTCTTCTAAAACCTGCTTGCTCGATAGGGATATTCTCTGATATTTTATCTTCGATTCCGTTGAGAATTAGGCATTCCAGTAGCTTGTAACAGGCACTAAGAAGAGCATATGGTCGGTAGCTGTTAGCTTTGTCTGTGGGTTTCCCAGGCTTTAGGATGGAGATGATTTTTGTCTCCTTAAATTCCTTGGGGATGTTGCCGCTTAGCAATATGTTAGTGAAGAACTTAGCCAGCCAACCTCTGGCAAACGGACTTAACCTAGTGAGGAATTCGTTGTGGATGCCGTCAAAACCCGGAACTTTCCCGCACTTTAGGGATTGAAGTGCAGTGGACACCTCGTCAGGGGAAAAAGGTTGGGAATAGTCTGATATGTTCTGACATGTAGCTTTCAGGCTTTTAAGTTCTTGCTTTATCATTTTGGTGTGATCACGGTCTTTAGGAGCTCTGGAGGAGGATACTATATGATTTGCAACCTGATTTGGAGTAACGGATGGTATGTTTCTGGTTATAGTTATTACTGGTTATATATTTGGTTTCGCTCTCTTCAGACCATCCAGGTATGTATTCCCTGCGGTAACCCCTGGGGATGTGCTTTTTAGCTGTGGCAATGACTGGTCCAGTAAATCTACCATAGTTCTGACAGGTTGGTGGAATCCATATCAGGCACTTGTCGAGGTCCGAGGAGAATTTTTGCCAACAGGCCTTTTGAAAGTTCCACCTTGGCCTGGGAAAGGATCTTTTATCGGAATTTGAATTCCCAGCTTAGTCAGAGTCGGGCGGTGTTGGCTTCTAGGGAAGTCTTCAAGAATTTGTCTACGAGCGTGAAGAGGCTGACTCGTTGAGTTGCTTGAAACAAAAGTAAGATCCGGGTTGGTTTCTGTATGCCACACCTTTGATTTAAAAGAACTTCTTTCCTTAGCATCAAAAAGTAAGTGAATATTATTTTCGTCCGCCCAGTCATTCAGTTTTTCGCCGTTCATGTCGCTTTCTGTATACTTCCAGCTTGTGTGATGACTGTTAAAGTCTCTACAGTAAACAGCCGGGTGTGTGTGTAAGGGTAAGACATCATCAGGCCAAGCCGCCGCTGGAGGTTTATAGACGTTCACTACAGTAGTTTCTCCAATTCTGACAACAATCGAGTGAAAATCGTTTTCAGTTGATGTGGACACCAAATATATATTGTCTATGTCACCGCGGGCATAAGTTATATTATCATAATGGGGATGATAGGTTATTCCGATAATATCAAAACCCATAATTTTTGCTCTTATTTTGGCTTGTAGTAATTGTTAATTTTGAAGTTTAACTTAATTTAATGTCATTTTAACAGAACGTCAACGATTTCTTGTAGACGTATCTGTTTTAAAAAGTAAAGTGTTCTCGAATAGTTCAATTTAAATATTTTAAATAGGTTTTTTCTTGATTCTTTATATTTTTTTGCTTCCGACGACGGAAAGAGAAAACTTTCTGAAACGCTAAGCATGTTTTTCTTTGTTAGGCAAATTTTTATAACTGTAAACACAACTTCTGACAAGCAGCGTCCGTTCAGGTTTAACGCCAGAAGTGTTTACCAAAAATAACTATTTTATTTTGTAGATTTTTCTTGCAGTGCATGCAGTGGCGAAAAACCCATAAAGGATTTTTTTGGATATATAATTTATTGTTTTCCTATCCTTCTTATTTTTCCGAAACGCCTCGTATGTATGGAATTGTAAGTTGTATATCGTCCCATTGCATTGCTGCCAAAAGTCACTAACTTACTTTTTATTACTTCCGAGAAAAACGCGTTTAAAGATGAATTGCATTGCATAAAGATGTTGTAGTTAGTAACTATTCGGTATTAAAATAAAACATAAATAGCCAGAAATCGTAGTTAATGACTTTTCAATCGATTCTCCGCTTCAAAATATAGTTAGTGATTGAATTTGGTTGTTCGGAAAACTGTTAGTTAGTGACTTTTAGCAGCAATAGGACGATATATTGTGCATTGTTGTCATTGTGTGTATTCTGTCTATGATTTGGGGTTTGTATTTCGTTTAATGTTTTGTCAATAAAATATGGTGGATAGTTGTTTTTTATTAATGTGTTTTTTATATATATATATATATATATATGTAGTTTATATATCTCTCCTTAAATAGTGAATTGTCGTCTGAACATATTATTATTTTTGCAGTGGCGAAATACTAATAAATACTAAAATAGGTTTTTTTTGGAGAGATGAATCCGTCACATAGGTATAGATATTTTTTAATGAAATATAACGTTTCAAATATTGGTGTATAGCGAAGTGGACAAGTATCAGCTAGAAGGTAATATCATAACCTATCTTTGTATGGTTCTTAACGGTAGGTATATATGTAATGAGTTTTATTCTCCCCATTGAAATATTTCGTATTTCAAAACAATACAGCAATAACCACCAGATTAAAGACTTGTTACCATCTCGACTCGCTTTCCAAACACACTCGACCAGGCCTCTCCGATCCACTCGAGACCCAAACAAAACGGCATTCGGCATCGACTCGCTCTTCGCTTTGGCGAACAGTTGCACATAAAACGCCAATATGTGACGGCCGAGGGCGTATTATACGCCACTCGAATCCATCTTTATTATACGGGGTCATGAATATGGAGTGTTAAAATTAAAATACACACAGTGCTTAAATCCCGGCGCGCTCACAATGACGTTATTAAGGACGTAGGAGGGCGCAGCTGTGCGCGATCGAACCTCCACGGCTCAGTGGTGGAGCGTGGTTCAATACTTTGACGGGGTACAACCTTAGAAATCGTCACGAGACTACGTCCAGAAGCAACTCTTGCATCGTGAACTTTGGATTTGGACTGGAGCTAACATCAATAGTCAGTGCGACCCGAAAAGAGAAATATTTTCAAGAATTCAGCAAGCGAGAAAAATCTTCGTGAGTATGAAATCATTATAATAACCACTAAGAAGAGCTCTCGGCTGTATCTCGGAAAGTATTAGCCGTAAAGACTACGGAAAAAAATATTTATAACTAAAGAGGCTATGAGAAATTTCTGGAAATTATTTTCAAGTTTGTAGAACGACCGCTAGGGGGCGGCGCAACTGCAACAAAAAATACGAAAATGGAGTTTTTACACAATTTTGCCTAGATAAGGTGTACTATAAGTAATAGCTTCATAATCTCCAGTAAATTTTGAATATTTTTTGCTAGAGCCATTTTTCTCTATCTACCAAAATAAAGTGGTGGGGGAAGGTTAGATTTGTTTTTATTTAAATATTAATAACTCTGGACTGAATGATCGGAATCCAACAAGCAAGGGTTCGTTTAAAAGAGCGTTTCTTACTCTATATTGTACCATATAAACAATAATAATAAGCTTTTGAACATAGACGCTAGGGGGCGTTGTCTTACAATTTAACTAACATTGCGCGTTTTTTCAAAAAAATTAAATACAATAGTATATGTAATTTTAGCTGATCGGAAAGAGTAGAAAAAGCTTAAAAAGTCAGCGAAAACCGCATCTTGATATCTTCTTTCAAACCGAAGATATTAGCAGAATTATAATAAATACCAAAAAATAAGCCCTTAATTACCTTATTTTTACAATACGGTATCACTAGCCCTCTTGATTATGCCCATTCTAACAAAAAATAAGATAGAAACAGTTAGTTTATTTTAAAATCGACGAAGTACTAGAATACCATAATACCAGATGTATTAATATCTAATAATTAAGATATTAATAACAGTGAACAAGAAACGATGGTTCAGTGAAGTCATGGTAGGCTTTGGAAAAAAGTTGCTTTTGACATACTAGTATAAACGTCAAATTGTTATTAGATCAACATTTTGATAGCCTTAGCATCGTTTTTTATTGCTTTTATTATTTGAAGTAGTTGAAGTTGTTGGCATTTAGAAAAAGCTATCAAAAGAGCTAAGACTATCAAAATATTGATCTAATAACAATTTGACGTTTATACTATTACGTCAAAAGCAACTTTTTTCCAAAGCCTACCATGACTTCACTGAATCATCGTTTCTTGTTCACTGTTATTAACATCTTAATTATTAGATATTAATACATCTGGTATATTATGGTATTCTGGTATTTCGTCGATTTTAAAATAAATTAACTGTTTCTATCTTATTTTTTGTTAGAATGGGCATAATTAAGAGGGCTACTGATACCGTGTTGTAAAAATAAGGTAATTAAAGGCTTATTTTTTGTATTTATTATAATTTTGCTAATATCTTCGGTTTGAAAAAAGATATCAAGATGCGGTTTTCGCTGACTTTTTAAGCTTTTTCTACTCTTTCCGATCAGCTAAAATTACATATACTATTGTATTTAATTTTTTTGAAAAAACGCGCAATGTTAGTTAAATTGTAAGACAACGCCCCCTAGCGTCTACGTTCAAAAGCTTATTATTATTGTTTGTATGGTACAATATAGAGTAAGAAACGCTCTTTTAAACGAACCCACGCTTGTTGGATTCCGATCATCCAGTCCAGAGTTATTAATGTTTAAATAAAAACAGATCTAACCTTCCCCCACCACTTTATTTTGGTGGATAGGGGAAAATGGCTCTAATAGAAAATATTCAAAATTTACTGAAGATTATGAAGCTATTACTTATAGTACACCTTATCTAGGCAAAATTGTGTAAAAACTCTATTTTCTTATTTTTTGTTGCAGTTGCGCCGCCTAGCAGTCGTTCTATAAACTTGAAAATAATTTCCAGCAATTTCTCATAGCCTCTTTAGTCATAAATATTTTTTTCCCCAGTCCCTACGGCTAATACTTTCCGAGATACAGCCGAGAGTTAGTGGGACACCCTGTACAGACGGATGCTGCGAATCTCATGGGTACAAAGGATCACCAACGATGAAGTACTCCAGCGCATGCAGAAACAAAACTGATTAACACCATCAAGGAAAGAAAAATGCAATACCTGGGCCATGTGATGAGAGGTGATGGATACGAAATACTGCGCCTCATAATAGAGGGCAAAGTGCAAGGGAAAAGATCAGTAGGAAGACGCCAGAACTCATGGCTGCTAAAAGATTTAAGGAGATGGTTTGAACGCTCGTCTGCGGAAATCTTCCGGGCTGCAGTTTCCAGAGCCACAATTGCCGTTTGGATCGCCAACCTTCGGCAGGAGAGGGCGTGATAAGAAGAAGAATTTGGACTGCCAAATCGTCGATCTAAAGGCGCATTTCCATTTGTCGGCTTTTATCGATTGATACACGTCGATCTGTCAAAATTTGATCAACTTTTGGGCGTCCTTGGACCTTTGATGCCGAGAAATTGAAAGTCTTGAATCTGGAGAGGGTATTTGTTAAAAATAGCCCATTTATTTTGTTTAGAAAGCCACCAAGAAAAACGAAAAGCTCCATGGTTTGCTTCGCACACTGAAAATAACACATAAAAAATTGCACAAATACTACATTGTACTTAGATTTTTGTAAAAATATGACACAAAATTGTTATATTAGCTAAGTTATGATTCTTCACCAACTCAGTATACAATAGTGCCTAATATAGTTAGTGTTAGTACTGCTACAATTTGTAACAATGATTTCCATTTAAATTTCAACGAGTACAATCTGAATATTCTCTGACACAAATTGTGAGAATTGTCACCACTCTTATTCGCTATTTTCGTATAATATCAAGCATATTTAGTTATTCCAAGATCTAAAAATTGATAGAAATAAAAGCTACAACGTAATAACTAGTACCATTTTAGACGCAAAATGCAGCAATTTTCTACAATTGTGGGGTCTTTTACACTTTATTTTTTCCGTGTAGTATTAATAAAAAAACAATTTTTTTTAAAGAGACATTAAATTTAGGAGTTCAGATGAACATGTTCACTTGTAGAGGACCCGCCACTGCCTTGGCTCATTGGCCGCAAAGGGCGCGAGGCTGCGGGGTGTTGTGGATGGGCCAGTGCTTACTCTAATTTATTCGGAATTTTATCCGGGTCTAAGGCCGGAAAGCTGCGTGTAGCAGGTGCTTTATGCTGTGCTTCGGTGAGTTTGTCTATTCGGAAAAATTACCTATTATTATTAAGAAAGTCTTATTTTTTTTTTAAATTGGGAATAAATGTCTGGAGCAAGGATACATGATGACGATACCGTGTACTGTGCGGTTTTCACGTTACAACGGATGCTACTAAAATTATGTTGATGATACGTTCGTAGTATACATCTGAATTTGGAATGGAACCGATAGACAGTTGGACAGTTTCCTTTCTCAAACTTCTCACAATTTACAAAATTACTCTATGAAATTTACGATTGCGAGAGAAAAACTTCTGCCGTTTCTAGATGTCCTGGTTACACGGGAGTATCAATAGATACGGGGATCTGTTGATACCCCCGTGAATAGAAAACCGAACACTTATTTTCAGAGAAACCATGATTCTGAAGCAACTAAGGCCGGGTCCACATATGTAGCATCTTTGTGTATCATATCTCTGTCGCGTTGCACCAACATGTATCATAATCGCTAGTTTGGACGCAGAATTAACGCGATCATATGGTACACCTTTGTGATACCATATCTGATACATGCCAATCCGAATTTTGACGCGTATCTTAACAGTGCGTATCGGATACACGTATCACGATCTGTCATTTGGACGTGTTTTGATACAGTATAACGATACAATTGACTTGATACGCCGTGACCCGTCTTGAGGCGGTTTTTCTCCGATCATCAAAGGGGCATCGAGGGTTCACTGACAAGTTCGTACGCGATTGATGTCGATTGCCGCATTTAGTAACTACCATGCACTGAGTGTACACGCTTTTACTATGAGTTGGGATAACGAAAGTGTATTATAAAACTGATTGATGCGTACAGAGGGAAAGAATTTTTGTGGAATCCCACTCACAGGAATTACTACAATAGATTATTAAAAAAAGATGCTTGGGATGAACAACGACAAACTCTCGTATGCAGTCACGAACGATGACATGATTCAATCACAGCTGACACTGTACTGACCGTTCTGATAATATAAATGAGAGTTGATGAACATGATACGACGATACAAGGTAATATGTTGTATACCGTCCACATACACTGATACGCACGCTTATATGAATTTTATAAGTATGGACGCTTACTTTGGCACGATATGCATATTCAGTCGACACAGCCCAAATAAACGTCCATACTTACGATACAAGCTCTTGATACGTGATACATGATCCTGATACAATAGAGTGCTACATATGTGGACCCGGCTTTATGTTATCGAGCAAGCACCATGTGCGGCAATCAAGCATCACTTAATGCTGAATTAAATTAAAATGGATTTTCTTCAGAATGGTTACTCAAGATCATATCAACATAATATAACACTTTGCTTTTTACACTGGACAGTTTGCTAACCATGCAGCATCATCAGCAGATGATTATAGTCCAGTATAATCAGTTGAGCGCTGTTGATCATATGAGGCGTGGCAAATCTAGCCAGAGCCAACTGAGCGGTAACAGTTAGATTTTCGCCACTAGAGTAGTAGGAACAAAGAACTTGGAGGAATTGGACGTTGACTTGTTCATACTATTTGCGATTTATTCTCTGATGTTTACATATGCATCTAATTATTTGAGACTTGTTTAATTAATTTTAATTATTAAGATCTATATATGCACATTATCATTATAGCCATAACGCAAGATTTATTTGTCTAATATATTTTATCTGAGTTAATGTGTCTTTTAAATCTAGTTAATATAGCAAACTAGAAGATCAATATTAACTAGATTTAAAGAACATTTAGCTCAGATAAGATATGGTAGACCGGATAAATCTTGCGTTGCCGAACATATTGTTGATAATGAACATTGTATAGATCTTAATAATTTAAAATTAATTAAACAAGTCTCAAATTACACGCAATTAGATGCATATGAAAGCATCAGAATTAATAAATGTAAAGATAGTATGAACAGAGTCAACGGTCCAATTCCTTCAAGTTCTTTGTTCCTACTACTCTAGTGGCGGAAATCTAACTGTTACGCTCAGTTGGCTCTGACTCGGTTGGCTAGATTTTGCCACGCCCACTGGGTGCCCACTGGGCGAGTATATAAACGCTCAACTTGTAGATTGTACTTTAGTTTATAATCATCTGCTGATGATGCTAACATGGTTAGCGAAACGCGCGTCCAGTGTAAAAGTAAAAGTGTTTTGGTGTATTGTGGTGATTTAGTGTTTTTATTTTGTTTTGTTATTTTTCAAGAGACTAAACGTGCTCTAAATGTACGATTTAGCGAAGACAAAAATATGTAGAAAAAAGTGAAAAAATGAGGTATTGCAGGTCATTTGTGGTGAAAACAACACAAGATAATGTGCTCGGAAGCTCGGTTTGTTCACAAGGAACCTCATTTGAAAAAGCGTAAATTTAAAGATTCCGTTTTTATAGCAAATAATAATTATAATATTTTTAGCAACTTCAGTAGAGAAATTTCTATGATATGGAAACCATTTTTAAAACTCACCACTGCATGCGGTCATTCTCAGTGGACAACCTCACGGCACCCAAGTTTTTGGTAAATGCCTAGCGCTAATATAAAAGTTCAGTAGTTTTAATATAGATTAATTTTCACTTAACAACGATCAGTTATCGATCTGATCGAAACGTATATAATATAAACGAATAAATAAATAAAATGAAAGTCCGAAATTAATTTAGTTCCAGTTGTCTACCACATTCAGAGGCGTATATGTGCGTGCTTAATATGTGTATGCAACCATCAGCAAACGCACTAATATTTAATATAAATTATATAGAGAGAGATTAATGTTACAATAAGATAATTTTAGAAATATACCAAATATTAGAAAAAATTTTGCTCTAAAAATTTGTAAATCCAGCGTTAAAAAAATATTCTATTTTGAAGAGCAGTGAAAAAAATGTATGTGGACAATACTGAGTTTAGAAAAGTTGGGTTTTATTTTAGCATTTTTAACATGCTATGGGCCCAGTAGTAAATAAATTCATTCATAAAATATTAAGTCTTTAATTGAGTTTCGGCATTTGACATCGAAGGGAGATTTTTTGTATTACGATTTTTAGAATAGTTTTGCATATTTTAAAATAAATCTATGTATCAATTTGCAATTAATTTTAGAAAAACTGTTGATGTAAATTATTGTAATATTTAGGCATATCTCTAATTTTTTAAACATTTATACAAAAGCTTTAAAATTCTCGGAATATAGTGTTATGATTTTTATGAGTACCTTGTTTATATAGTGTATTGTTATAATTAACAAATTAAGGTTTATGTATATGTCAGATTGTATTATTCATAATGCATGGTTTTTATGACAGAGGCAATAGAATGTTACGGGAGATAAGATTGTGAGTGAGGCGCCCGCCGCGGGCAGTCGGTACCCGGCGGCATTTTTCACTGTCCTATAGGGTTAGCGCAACCGATTGCGTTAATCGCATAGGAAACGGACTCGAGACCTGCAACTCCCTTTACTAAGTGGTCATCGCAACCCATGCAAAGAAGCGCTTGCAATGAACTTTCTAGGTATGCTCTATTTTTAATTAGGACTTAGGACACAGAAAATGGGACACTCAATATTACTTGTAACCACTACACTATAACAAAACTCTGAGAATTAAGATTTAAACAATTTAATTTGACAATTAATCAAATAAAAAAAGCTACAAAAATATTATTCCAACAATGAAAATCATAATAATTCCATTCATTGATTTATTTAGGGTGGATTGCGATAATTGTAATGCCATATACGTATACGTCAAACAGGTAGAAATTTAGATATAAGGATTAAAGAACATATAAAATCTATTAATAATCTCCAGCAAAGTTCCGTTCTAGCAACTCATTGTGTATTAAATAGTCACACAGTCAATGAAAACTCAATTAAGTTAGACGCACAAAAGGTAGACGCTTAAATTATCTAGAATAGTTTTAGAAATATTAAAATCAGCTAAAAACGACAATAATGTAAACGACCAACAAGGATTTCTAAACACATTTTTTATTACCTCTATTGTAAACTCCTTAAATCCACCACCATAGCAAATATATTATATATCCTTAAAATGTAGTCAGACGGTTAGTTTTTAAATAACTCTTAAAAATCACACAACCTTCAACAATCTTCACAACCAACCACCGGCTCAGCACTATTTATTAAAAAAAAAGATTGACATATCAACCACGACTTACAGCTGTGTTGCCGAACTGCCTTGCCAATATATGAGCATATAAAACGTTAAAAGTTACCTATTAGATTTATCTCTTAATTATGTTGCTTTTTTTGGAATCCAGAATAAAAATACCTCATTATTAATTTAAATTAATTAAATTTAACACCTATGCAGGTCCACCTGTCGTAATAATAATATGACTCATTATAATAATATCATTTGCATTGGTTGCGTTAACCACTTAGTAAACGGAGTTGCAGGTCTCGAGTCCGTTTCCTATAGAGATGGGCAAAAGTAACCGGTTTTTTGAATAACCGGTATTTTCCTCTAAAATAACCGGTTATTTAAAGGTAGTTTTTTTTTACCAGTTAACCTAATAACCTTGCATTACGTTCAATAACCTATAGCCGGTTATTTTAAAAAAATCGTACTTGTTTAAAACAAGTAACAATTAAATATTAGCTGTTTGAATCGTAAATTTCGAAGAAGCGAACGGCACGGCTCTTCCCGATATTTGACGATAACGGGAGATCCTGCTCCTGCTCCCCAAAACGAAAATATATGACATCAACATCAAATGTGAAAATTAAATCAGGCATCAGGCGAACGCTGATAATAATCAAAACAACAGCCGAATGGCCCTGACAGGTCAGGCCGTAAAACAAAGTACTAATGCCATAGCCTACTACTAGCCACCAGCTAGCCAAGTGATACGAACCTAACTTCAAATAGATTCTCTAAATTCTATATTTAAATTTTAACCGACTTTAACGGAATTTCAACGGTTCTTCAAAAGTTTTCCATGGTTTCGCCCAGTTTCACCGTAAATATATTTTATTTGTAGTTTGAAGTCTCTCTTGAAGCTTAGACTAAGAATACAAAATTGAAGTTCAAGTAACGAATGAAGATACTCTTTCATTATTTATTCATTCAGTCTCCTTATTTTTCTTTGGTATTTGATTAAAATAACTTGGTTGTAGATTGTAGAACTTGTGAGTTGTGTGGTTTATTTGAACGTTAAGTAATTACTAGTTTTAATATCATATCCATGTCTACTCAAAAAAAATTAGGTTAGCATTTTTATTTAAATTCATTTTGTACATATACATACTTACATTGCTACAATCTCTATTTAATCATGCGATTTAACTAAGTTTATTATCTAAATTTGAAGTAGACCTATGGAGTGTAGAGGTAAGGTAACCTATAGGAAAACTAAATATTTAGTTTTGCTAGGTTAGGTTATTTGAATAACCGGTTAATTTGTGTCGATTAATTTTGTCAAGTTATTATTTTTTAAAGATAATTCCGGTTAACCTATAACCGGTTTTTTACCAATAACCGCCCATCTCTAGTTTCCTATGCGATTAACGCAATCGGTTGCGCTAGTCGTATAGGAAAAGGAAAAATGCTACCCGGCGCTCGCACGAAGCACATGTTTGTGTCGTAATCCTGAGTACTACGATGTAATAAAGGAGTTATGAGAGAAATCCAGTGTTTTATTTAAAATACAAGTTGTCCTGTTACAATAGATTAAATATAAGATTTGTTATAAATAACAAATGCAAATATTTGTTAATCTTTGGCAATGAAAAAGCAAGACTCAGTACCTTATAACTATACGTTTTAGTAAGCTTCAATTATGATTCTTTTACTCATTCAAAATTCGCCTGAGTGATACACGCGTATTTCATAAGTCGTCAAATAATAATAATTATATGGTGTGTTTGCGTTTTATATTAAAAATAAAATTGGCACAATGAATAGAACAAAATGTATTGTTAACGCCGGTTAAATAATATAAATATTATTTTTGTAAAAATATCATTATACAGTGTGAAACAGCAATTAAGCGAGTAGTATTAGGCAATAGCAATTCTTCACCAGCGTAGGTAAATTCTAAACTAGCGTAGGATTATGAGCGCATAGTGTAGAATGAGATAGCCAAACCGAGCTTATCAATACCACAGACCAGGGGTGGATGGGAAAGTGGAAACCGGCCCTGGAAAAACAGGCAACCGGCTCAAATCCACAAAAAATGACCATAACGAAGAAACATATTTTATTTATTAATATATAAGTAAAGATGTTTTTCGCTCGTGCGAAAAAGCTCTTTTGCGTCGGGTTTAAAAAAAATTGTTTTGATCAAAATTTTCGTAAAGACCAATATTGTGTAACGTTTTTAGTTCGTTACATGATTTTTTATATATGATTTATATGATGTCTGGCGTATTGTCATCGGATTCCGTATCGTTCAGGCCTGATAATTTATTTGGCACGCTTGGCGTAATTTTTACGTTCCCTAGTCGCTAACCCTGCTATCGTTTCGCTGTTCTGTGGAGGCGCGCGCTGTCAAGATCCTTGTCAAGGCGCCTCTCTGCGTTTTAACCTCACTTGGTTTTTGGCCAGTGTGCGGCACGGTTGCAAATCCTGCTTTTAGAAATGGCAATTTAAATCTTGCTGCAAAATCTGAATCAGCTGCCATTTCGAAGCTACAGGTAAAGATGAGTTATTATCTTTTATAGATTCGATATTATTATTGAATATTTTTAGGGTAGAGTTTTGGATGTCCCAACTTCACTTGTATTTGTATTTTGCTGGCACGTTGGCGTCCCTTTTCTTTTGTCCTCCATAATGTTACATGGAAGAAAGGACAGTTTCTTTGTTTATTATTGAGCCCTCGGAAGTAATTCGAGGTAGGTTTATTTTGTTTATTAGACCTTGTTTGGTTTTAAACAAGAGTTTCGTATTTTTAGGGTCTTATGGACGGACTGTGTCCAAGGTACGGGTAGTGTTCCCCTGTACCGTTATCTTATGGATGGACTTTGTCCAAGGTTATGGTCCAAGTTACGGACATTATCCAAGGTCCTAGTAGTGTTCCAAGATACGGGTAGTGTCCCCATATTGTCACAGTATGGATAGAGCGTAAGCCCCATGCTGCTTCGCTCCCATTTCTAAGCCTAGTCAGTAGCTACGGCTGTATTGATTCGTGGTGTCCTCATTCTGGCCCCTTTGGTTGTTTTGGCCAACAGGATCGCCGACAGACAGTACAGAGGTATGAGCCACCTCACGCTGCTACTCTTCGAAACAGGATTTCCTCAAGAACAGCTAAGTGTAGATTTAGGTTCAGATTTTCAGTCAATTTTCAGTCTTAACTTAATAACGTACATTTTAGATAATATTCTAAGACTGACAATATTATTTGTATAATGTTTTGTATTATCTTTTGTTTGTTTGTTTGTGTACCTTGTTATTTTTTACTTTGTTTGTTAGTTTACCTTTGTCCACAAATAGAAAAATTTTTTGACAATAAAGGCATTTATTTATTTATTTATTTATTTATTTATTTATTTATTTATCGTACAGACTATATTTAGTGGTTAGATTATTAAGAACATTTATGTCGATTTAGTAGTTACAATATGATTTAGATCTTAGGTTTCATTACATTAGGCCTTGTAATAGTATTTTAACCACCTATAATAATTATTAAAATTGTACAATGCTATTTACCATCAGAATTCATCATGAGTAAATATAGCCATTAGTTTTAAGTAATATACAACTGTGTTTTCTTTCTCTGTACATGCCTGGCGCCCAATATCTATTTTTTTTGTTTATTGTTATTAATTATTTTTCTTTCCAGTGAAATTACCTTATCCACGACTGCTCTCCGATGAAAAGCTGCCGTTCGCAGTGGTAATGTTTATAAAAAACGCTACAATTGGGTCGGACATCTGAATTTTTACTACAAAATAGTTCAGTTTTACAGGGTTCTACTGCTTTATTTCCATTATCGATAACGGTAATTTGATCTTGAATAGGCTACGATTTTGAGTCACGATTTGGAGAAACTTTAAGACTTCCTGATTCATTCAGTTCAGCTGTCCCAATCCTCTGTGAAATACATTACTTTTAGCTTTTCGGGTATATACTTTCTGACACATTCTAGAAAGAAATTCTCTCTTTTCTGCTACAGCAGCAGCCTCCTCATGTACACGTGCTTTTAACTGAATGAACCGCGGTCGCCATTAAAACTGCAGCATTTTTTAGGTTATTATATATTTCTTATCGAGAAACTTTTCCTCTATACTTTTCTACATTTGACATCTTGTATGATAATGCGATAACTCAAATGAAAAAAACCTAGGCAATACCTATAGGCAGTGGATATAAATGGGTTCTGATGTAATGCTCTGTTACAGTCCCTAATAAGAATATTTGGATTTTCGAGACATATTAATATTTTATTATCTTATCTAGTTTAAACGTTATTTAACTTTTCTCTGCTGTCTCAGTAATTTTTAGCAAACTCATTTTAGCAACATTTTAAACAACAATTTAGACTTGGCTTTTAGTTCTCAGATTTTGGCTTTTAGTCCGTCCCCAATTCAAGCCAAGCGTAGATATGTTTTCTCCTTTTTACAAAGGGGAGTTTGAAAAATATTGCACCGAGGCTCCCAGTTGTCAATCTACGCTATCGTATTCTTAGTATACATTTAGATCGAGACTATTTAAATTTACCTAATGCTATTAATCCTTTTTTTTGCTGCCGACAGTCATATTTATGAGTTATTAATAAAAGAATAGTGGGTAAAACTATACAGGGTGAGTCTTAAATGCAAATATTTTCAGGGGTGGTATATTTCGACCCCAGGAACACGTCTTACACGAGATTTTCTTGGGAAAAAAAATGTTAAAAATCGAGCATTTTCTTTTAAATTTTCCTGTATATTTTAGAAAACATTTTAGAACTTCATGTTCACCGTAAATTTTCCCACGGTATAGTTTCTTAATGTCTGATATTACGGTACTAAAAGAGAGGCAAATACCGAAAAATTGAGGTGGCTCAAATTTTTTTAAAAATAAATCTTTTTTTTTAATTTCCAAACTTTAATAACTCGATTGGACTTATTGGAAACTCGATAAAGAGATTATATTATGTTTATTTTATTGAGATCTACCAGCCTTGAAAATATTTGCACTTATAGACTCACCTTGTATAATAAAAATTTTCAAACCGAACAAACAACAGATGATTATTAAAATTATGAGTGTCCCAGAGAAAGACATTTTACAATAGTTATTTTACAAATTGGTGTTTATGTTTAAAAGAAACTGATGATTATGGGTCTGTTCCCAGAAGAATCTCTGACTAGTCAGCGCGTTTCTTATTGACTGATTTCAGGACCACAATAGATGTGAACAGATAGCATTGGAACAGGCCGATAGCCATCTCAATCATCTAATCTTCCAAAGAAGATCACCCTTCCCACACCAACTTATGTATAAAATAGAAGTTTAAAACTATTGTAGAGACTCTCTGTATCTAATATTTCTTTTTGTATTTATAATAATTGTTGTTTTCGTTGAAAACTTAATTCAGTACATGCATATTATGGTTTACTTATCTTTATTATTTAAATTCAGTAAGCCTAGTATACAATTTACATGAATGAAAACTAAGAATCATTTTAAATATTTAGACGGAGATTTGGAAATTACTTCAAAGAATTTGTATTCGTAATCTAGAATATTAATTATACTCGAATGAAACAAATACAATGTATTAACATGGATAATGTTAAATAAATTTACTTTTAAATTATTCTAAAAGGAAGAATTATTATTATTATAAAAAATAAGAAAAATAACCATACAAATTCACTGTTGTTAACAATGCGAATGACAAAATGTCTCAAATTAGTTACAATTCGTTATCTTTATAATTAAATCACGATTTAAAAAATAATATAATTTAATAACATTCTAAAGGTGCGTTAAGACTTGAGCACGCACGAGCTGAGCGTCCGCGAACGCCATTCGTTTGCGCTCTCGGCTACGTTTAAATTAAAAACTTATTTTTCGACGAACAAAATGATCCACTTGTGCGCGAAGAGCAGAGTTGTGTTGGTGAACGTACGCACGTACGCACACAAAACATATTGCCGGTGCAAACTGAGCGTTCGCTGCGTTCGCGAACACATAAAATGCCTTTGAGCACCGATCAAAAACCGACACCAGACCGCTCGCGTTCGCGGCAAATCGCGCACAGACAGATTCAAAGTGAGTGTGGGCGCACAGCCGTTTACACTTGAGCATTCGCGAAGGATTTGTGCGTGCGTGCTCAAGGCTAAACGCACCTTAATAGTAATAGTTTAATAATAAAATCATTTCAGACTGTAGTTGTGTTTAGTAGACTTGTTTTAGGACTAAAACAAGGTCTTAAAGACTACTTCTAACCAAGAATATTATAGACACATAATCATTTTAAATATTTAGACTGAGATTTGGAAATTGCTCCAAAGAATTTATATTCGTAATCTACAATAATAGTTATACTCGCATGAAACAAATACAATGTATTAATTATGTGTACCTTGAATTTAAACTAAAACCTTATATGAATGCATTTATCAGAAATGTTGAATATTAAAATAATTATGAACTTTTTAAGAAAACGATTGTATTACGCGAAATATAGCATATGATTTAAAACCGTAAACGTGTATCTATACCGTATGATTTAAAAAAAACGGCGTCCAGTTGGCTTGCAATGAACATCGAGGACATAATCCCATAATAATTTTCCCATATATATAAAATCCTTATTAAGTGACTGACTCACTGATTAATCACGATCCTGCTCAAACCACTCAACGTAAGAAGCTCAATTTTGGCATACAGGTTGATTCTAGGGCATAGAGGTTCGATAAGAAGGGATTTTTCGAAATGCCAGTTCCAATGGGGTGAAACCACCCCTCAAATATTACAATATTTTTTTTAAAAACGGTCAATTTTCCGAAAAAAACGCTTAAACATGTATATTTTATTTTGTTTTTAAATATTTTAAGTTTTTTCAAAAATGTATACAGGGTGTTTCGAAAAATCTGGTCATTGATTAATCACGATCCTGCTTAAAGCCCTTGACGTAAAAGCTGATTGTTGGAAAACGGATTGGCTTTAGGGTGTAGAGGTTCGATAAGAAGGGATTTTTCGAAACTAAGGGGGTGAAATCACCCCTCAAATATTAGAATATTTTTTTATTTAAAAACCAGTGAGTTTTTTGGAAAAACTCTTAAACACGTATATTTTATTTTGTTGTTTTACATATTTTAAGATTTTTTAAAAATTTATACAGGGTGTTTCATAAAATATGACCATTGTGTAATCACGATTCTGCTTAAACTGCTTGACGTTTAAAGCTTATTTTTGGCAAACGGATTGACTGTGGGGGGGTGTAGAGGTTCGATAAGGAGGGGTTTCTCGAATCTCAAATTCCAAGAGGGTGTAAACGCCCCTCAAATATTACATTTTTTGTTATTTAAAAAACGGTTAGTCTTTCGGGAAAATGCTTGAAGACGCATAATTTATTTTGTTTTTTTTATAATTTTTTTTAAAAAATCATACAGGGTGTTCCAAAAAGTTGGGTATACTGATTAACCACGATTCTGCTTAAACTGGTTGACGTAAAAAGCTTATTTTTGGCAAACGGATTTTTCGAAAGTCAAATTCCAACGAGATGAAACTACCCCTCAAATATTACAAAGTTATATAATAATATCGCCATATTGTTTTTTCTTATGCTGACATAAATGTGAGAAAATTTTATCCAGTTTGTATGTCAATGGAAATTCTTGCTTTGCTTTATCATCACCATTACAAATGATTAATTCGACGCGAACGAAGTCGCGGGTACACGCTAGTTTTACATATAAAATGGTAGCGATCTTCATGCCTAGCTTTTATTGCCACGGCTTTAATCGTCAAATAAAAAATGACAACGCTCATTGGCATTTTTTAAAATATTGTTTTTATATTCGACAGCTGTACTGTTACATCCTTAAGTAAATCTCCCGATTCAATATTTGTCGGTATTGGCGCCGGCCGTGAAAAAACGTACTTTCTAAAGCTGCCTTTGAAAAAATCGATTAAGTATAAAAAGGTTGAAACATAATAAAAACATTATTCGCCGCAAATCTGTGACTAGACAGTGCGACAATATTGGTTTACACACGTGAAATAGGGTAAGGCGCGATTGTTCGACGCGGCCTAAAGCCGCCTAATCCGCCATAAATCAAGGAAGGGATTGGGAATGAGGCAGAGGCACCAGCTAGCCGGAGGAATGTCGAATTTGCCAGAAAAACTGTTTTATTTCGACAAAATACCTTGTGTAATCTCGAGTTAATCACACACTAACTGAATATGTGTCTCTCTAAAAAATATTTATTATTATAGTACAGTCTTGTTATAGTCTGTCCAACGACAAGATCCTTCACCGTGATAGCTGTATCTGTCATTTTAATTTCAAAGTAGTTTATTTTATTTTACAAAGAAATAAGTTGGCACAACTGGAACACATAGCAGGAAATTAATATATTTAAAATTTGACTGATAAGTAATAAATTCAAAATATTGTGAAAAAAAACTGAAAAAAAAATGTAAAAATTAACTATATATAAAAAAATAAATATTTCTTACTTTCAAGCTTCAAGAAACTTCCCGCATTTATTATTATATATTCAATATAACATATGTACAAATACAAATTTGTAATATTCCAAAGGAATGAATATAACAACATAAAAAAAACAAACTATTTTATTAATAATAACACCAAATTTTATAGGTACCTTAAAGGTTGATTAATTAATTTTAATCTTAATTTTTTTTAAACCAGTACCTTTTGACATTGTTTTTCTGCAGTACTGAAATCCATTATTTACCTATCGTGTTATGTCGATATATTACAGCTACTCTAGTAGTATATGTTTAGTACGATATTTGTAGCATAGACGAGATGCACTTATCTACGACGATATGGTATACAAACTTTATTGATCGTAACTTTATTGGTGTACAAGACTTTCTGCCTGGGCAACGAGTATTAACTATAAACTGTGCTCTGGGTCTACAGTTAATTTTACTTCGATTTTTCCTCCACTTGACTTCAAAAGACACAAAACACACGAATCAAAATGCATTGCATCATCTTCCAAAACGCAGATATTTGACATAAGTTGACACAAAATCATAACCTATAATTTGGCAAGACTTTGACAAGTCTCAAAAATCTAAAGGCGCGTTCATACGTATCGCCGTCCGTTTGTCCATCGTTCCGTCAAACCAATCAAATTGAAATATGAACTATCATTTTTGAAATAAACCAATAAAACTGGTTAAAAACAACAAGAGAGACGACGTATAACGGATTTATATTTAAACCCATCCATACACTGAAAAAAAAAATATGTAAAAATACACATTAGATCATTGGTTACTTTTATGCCACACAAATATGTGTAAAATTCCATCTTGTCTGGAATTTTACATTTATCATGTAATTTTACATTTTTGGTGTGTAAAATTAAAATGTAGAAATGCATTTGGTATTTAGGCTTACAATGTACTTATACTTCTTTAGTGTCGTAACTCTACGACTAAGTTCACTTCAGATTATGTATTTTTACTACATTAGCGTGTATTTTTATATTATATGAACATGTAACTTTTTTACTCTGTCCGATTTAATGTGTATTTACCATGTATTATTACACTATAGATGAATGAATATGAGCAGGAGCTAGGAATTGGTAAATTGCATCCAAAAGGTGTTTATAAAAAATCTCATTGGATTATTTAAATATCTATTAACTTTCAGTGTTATAGTTCCATAAAAAGATATTTAAACACAAATCAAAAATATCGAGAATAGATTACTTTAAAAAATATTTTATATTATTGAATATAAAACAATTTAAACAGAATTAGTTAAGATTTTATGTCATACAATGTAATCTGTGAATGAATGTTATATTTCATATTAAAAATTTACCTTCTGAGATACATTTTGCTTTTACGAGTATGTCGAAATTCACATGAAGTTTTACATTAAGCTTGTGAATCATATCCAGGGTTACTACAGCTTCCTAGAAAAATGTCCTATTCTTAACTAGAGGCCTAAAAAACACGCCAATACCTTTCAGTAAAAAATGATTCCTCATATAACTTTTTTTTCTAAAAAAATATTTAGGAAATTTAGCAATACTTAAATATAATGCTTTAGAACTAAGTTTTTGTAATACTTACATATTTGCACATATTTGCAGTATGAAAGTGACTAGAAAAGGAATAAGCCGAGATAATACTCTTGGATCTGACCCTACTACAAACAAGTATTGTATAATATTATTTTGTAAACGTATTTGTCATACATACCTTATTAAAACCGAATTCGATAAATTTTGTTTATCGAAATTTCCACATTTTCCTTGTTTGTTAGTTAGGTTTTTTCCTCATTTCTATTTTGTTATTTGCCATAAAGATGATATCAAAGTTTCCATTCTGAACTATATTCAATTATCTTTCATATCTCTTTTCCAATACTATATATAGATTCACACGCAGCCCTATAACTTCTAAATATTATTTTTGTTTACAGAGTTTTAAACATTTTGTATTAAACTTATTAATAACAACTTACCTTTCATTTTCACCTAGACTATTAATTCAAATAATATTGATTTGTCCAATATAAGTTAAATGGTGTAGCTGTATCACCCAAAACGACAAGTGCTTAGTGATGGCGGACCTAATACAGTTCAGTCTCTATAGACAGTGGACGGCTTCATAGCGTGGTCTACTATTGCGTAATCAAGCACGTGATCTGATACATTATTATAATTGGTTCAAGAAACTATAAATACATTGTAAATTTACAATTTGGACGAATTTTTACATTGGATTTTGTGATTCTATAGTCTGTCCAACGAGAAGATCCTTGACAGTGATAGATGTGTCTGTCATTTTAATTTCAAAGTAGTTTATTTTATTTTATAAATAAATAAGTTGGTACAACTGGAACGCATAGCAGGAAATATTTAAAATTTGATTGACAAGATGACAAGTGATTACTTCAAAATATTGTGAATAAAACTATAAAACTGAAAAAATGTAATCGAGTTATTTTATTTAATAAAAACGGTATGTGTTAATACAAAACAAACAAGAACAAGACACTACATACCAAAAAAAATATAAAAAAGGACTATTATTTACTTTCAAGCTTTATAAAACTACCCGCATTTATGATTATATTTATCAATATAACTTATGTACAAATACAAATTTGTAATATTCCACAGGAATAAATAAAACAACATAGGTAAATAAAACAAACTATTTTATTAATAATAACTCCTACCAAATTTTATACCTTAAAGGTTGATTAATTAACTTTAATCTTAATTTTTTTAAACCAGTACCTTTTGACATTATTTTTCTGCAGTACTAAAATCCATTATTTACCTATCGTGTGATGTCGATATTTAACAGCTACTCCAGTTTTTCGTATGTGTTTAGTTTGATCCTTCTACCATATACGAGATGCACTTATCTATGACGAAATGGTATACAAACTCTATCGATGGCAACTTCATTGGTGTATAAGACTTTCTGCCTGGGCAGCGAGTATTAACCATAAACTGTGCTCTGGGTCTACAGTTAATTTTCATTCGATTTTTCCTCCACTTGACTTCAAAAGACACAAAACACACGTAATAATACGAATCAAAATGCATCATCTTCCAAAACGCAGGGTATTTAACAAAAGTTGACACAAAATTATAACCTATAATTTGGCAAGACTTTGACAAGCGTCAAAAATGACAAAAATCTAAAGGCGAGTTCATACGCATCGGCGTCCGTTTGTCGTTCATCGTTCCGTCAAACCACTAAAATTGAAATACGATCTGTCATTTTTTTAAATAAACCAATAAAACTGGTTAAAAACAACAAGACACGACGTATGACAGATTTATATTTAAACCCATCCATAGATAACTTAAAAATTATTAGAAACTTTTTTTAGTAAAATAAATAGATTGGTATGGGACGTCATCTGCTTTTTTTCTGTCATCGTCTGTCGAAATCTTACCTGAGAAAAACAACAGAGTATACATAGTAGCCTGTACTTTGCATGTTAAATTTACGTATAATAGAAGAAATATTACATGCAGCCTTGTAAAAAAACACATAAAATGTATTTTTACCATGCATTTTGTAAATATTCAGTTATCATATGTAGAAATACCTTCCTAATTATTTTTACGTAAAAAAACTCTAAATTGTCTGTGAAAAAATAATGTAAATTTACCCTAATTTTTATCAGTGTAGTTAACTTAAAAAATATTGGAAACTTTTTTTAGTAAAATAAATAGATTGGTATGGTTCGTCATCTGATTTTCTTCTGTCATCGTCTGTCGAAATCTTACCTGGGAAAAAAAACAGAGTTTAGTAGTCTTTGGTATAGTATCGATGTCGAAGCTTAATATTGACGAAATATGTTAGCATAGGCCCTATATGTTCAGATATATCATAAAACATTATCATAATTTAACTTAATTTTATCCAGATTACTTATAATAAAAAAAAAATTATAAAGATCATAATTATAATATGTGACAATGTATAAAACTAAAAGGCTATATCATCATCATTATCATTTTCAGATTGTTCAACCATTTCCAGTTATAGTGTAGCCTCCCTCACATATTTAGATAATCCTTTTGTAGTTGGGCCCATTGTTGTCTATAGTTGGCTATGCGGGCCCAAGTTATCTCTGCTAATTTCCTAATATCACGGTCCCATTTAAGGTTGGGTGCTGTTAATCTATTATCTGACATTCTTGCCAGGTGTCCTGTCCACTGCCACTTGAGGGATTTGATTCTGTAGATGACATTTATTACCTGGATCTTTTGTCGTATCCATTCTATTATTTTATGGTCTTTCTTGGTTATTCCTTGCATATTTCGTTTCATTGAGCGTTGTGCGATCTGCAATTTCCTTATAATGCCCGTTATAAGTGGCCCAGTTTCACATGCATAGGTCATGACTTGTAGTACACATTGGTCGAATACTTTCTTCTTTAGATTAAGTGGCATTCTAGATATGAATATGATTGAGTTTATTCCATAAGTACTCCATGCTAACTTAATTCTTCTGTTGATTTGTGGTGATAAGAATCCCGAACTTTGTATTACTTGTCTCAAATATATGTATTTCTAGTGTTGTCATATTTATTAAAATGTCTTTTCTCTCTACTATTTCGTTGTGCATTACTTCAGTTTTTGCTAAATTCATTTTGAGATCTACTTTATTGCTGGCTCGTTAATTTGTGCTTATAGTTCTTCAGGACTATTGGCAATTAGGGCTATGTCATCAGCGAATCTTAGATGGTTCCGAAGTTGCGATCTTAGATGGATATTCTCCATCGAGGGGTAAACCGCAGAGAAATTATGGTGTACACTATGAAGGAATTCTACAGGAATTCCAAGGAATTCCTTAGGAATTTAGAGGAAGTCCACAGGAATTAAGAGGAATTATAAGCAACTTTATAAAAAATTAACGAACATTAGTAGACCATGAATAATACTATAATAGGTAGTACTGAATTTAAAGAAACCCGTTTTGCAGGCGATTTTTTACTCTCCGTTTTTCGTTTTCGAATCGCTTCCAAAATTTCCCAATATCAAATATTTACAGGTTAGATATTCTTTTAATTTAATATTGTACCCTCGATTATATACCTAAAATATATTCCAATAGTACGGCCGAACCACCCCCGATAGATCTACTTTTAACGTTCCCTCATTTTAAAGAAACCCTCATAAGATTTTTTTATTCAGTACTCAGTGTAAAGTTGTTTTTTTCATTTCCTCGGAATAATACCTAGGTACTATAGGGAAATTAATACAACTTTGGGTGCACTTCATCAATGACACCATGCGTAATCTTATGGAATTTACTGGTGATCGTATTATGACGTGCAACTGAAGTTTTATTAATTTCCTTTCCTATAGATATAACTAGGTACCTATCATTTTCAAAAAACCCGAGAAAAATTAATTTTAATAAGTGCCGACATATTTCCAGTATTTTCACCTCATAATCCCCTATTAATCCTAAAATTTAACTAAAAAACGCAATTCTCGTAATAGTACTTCTTATTGTTAGATCTAGTACTTATAGAGACATTAGACATTTATAAAAATCACGAGAAAATTCACTGCGGAACTGCGAAACCGAGATGGCAACGCTGCGCTGGTTCAGACTGAACGAGTTACCGAGTTCGTACCTATTCGTAATCCTAAACTACTTGTGTGAAATCTCGGTTTTAAGTGAATTTTGTTAGTGATAGCAGTAATTTCGGACGTCATTATCTATTTCCCAAACGTTTATTAGGAGTTCCAAAGGAAGACCAAGGAATTACGAGGATTTCTGAGGAATTATTTGAGCAAAAGGAATTATGGTGTACACTTTTCCCTCTACGATTTACCCCTCGTTCGCCATCTATTTTTAATCCTTTGTTGGTCCAGTTGAGTTGACGGAAGATTTCTTGCTGGACTAGTATTGCTCTAAACAGCTTTGGAAATATCGCGTCTCCCTGTTGTACTTCTTTGCCATTTGGGAACTCGGGGTTATTTTATACAGGGTGTCCCAGAAATAAGTGCACGGATTTTAACTTGTAGTATAGTTCAACCCTAGAAATACGCCTATGAGGTTTTTTTCGCGAAAAAAAATTTTGAAAATTCGTTATTTTTTGAAAAAAATTTTGGAATTTAAAAAAAACATTTCTTCTGGCTTTTCGTTCTTCTAAATTTACTAAAGATATTATATTTTGTAACTAAGATTTAAAAAAAGTTTTCTGGAATTAAGAAAAAGTTTCTGGAAAATAGTTGCTCTTATTTAAGACTAGGACGAATCTAACAGGAGTGAGTCTAATGGTGCGTTTAGACTTGAGCACGCACGCACTGATCCTCCGCGAATGCTCAAGTGTAAACGGCTGTGCGCGCACGATCACTCTGAAACTGTCCGTGCGCGAGCAGCCGCGAACGTGAGCCGTCTGGTGTCGGTTTTTGGTCCGTGCTCAAAGGGATTTTATGTGTGCGCAAACGCTCAGTTTGCACCGGCAATTTGTTTTGTCTGCGTGCGTGCCTGCCTTCACCAACACAACTCTGCTGTTCGCGCATAAATGGATCACTTCGTTCGTCGAAAAATAAGTTTTTAATTTAAACGGAGTCGAGAGCGCGTACGCTCAGCTCGTGCGTGCTCAAGTCTAAACGCACCTTAATGTATGTAAAAATGTTAACTTTATTTTACGACAAATTAAAGACAAAAAGAATAAAAAAATATTTGGAAAATTTTATAAGCAACCTTTATAATGCAAAATAAAACACTAAATCACCACAATACACCAAAACACTTTTACACTGGACGCGCGTTTCGCTAACCATGTTAGCATCATCAGCAGATGATTAAACTGGCTGACGAAGAAACGCGCGTCTAGTGTAAAAGTAAAAGTGTTTTGGTGTATTGTGGTGATTTAGTGTTTTATTTTGCTATGTAACACCAAAGGTTCCAACGCCCAACTGTAACCTTTATAATATTTAATAAATTTTTGTAAAAAAAATTATGAAAAATTAAAGTAGGTATACCAGGAAACAACATAAACTGGAACATTTTAATTAATATTTAAATTATATCCTAAACAACTTGCAATAAACCAGTTGCCTAAAAAATCCTGTAGATAAGTATATACCTGGGAGCTTTTTTCGACAAGCTACACGAAAAACACTTTCCTTCTCACACAGCGTAGGTATACCTATCTGTGTAACTGTGTTATCTAAACTGCCTACTTTAAACAATGCCCTACATATTACTAAACATATAGACAAACAGTAACACAACAAGTAGTTCGAGCCGACTAAAGCGCAGCTTTTTTTCCTTTCACACGGCCTTATTTTAACACAGTTTTCACAAAGCTTTTACGGGATTAAAAGAATTGTCAGCTATTGAGCCGACGTTTGATCGGCGGATTATTCAGATATACCTGTTCAATTTTCTTCAAAATGAGAACTAAATGGTGTTTGTGTCGAAATGTTTATTGTGGTATCTTCGTTTGCAATAATTCTCTAATCCTAAATAGCACCTATAGAAATGTTATGCAACTGTCTATTGAAGCGTTCTGACTCCAGTGTAATTGCTATTTTCAGACAGGAATAATTTAATTTATTGTCCCCCATACAGCCACGGTACGTACTATGTACGTATCTGGTACGTAATGTTGGGACGAACGTCAGGTCCCTGGTACGTACAAGTACGTACATGTACGTACTATGTACGTACTAGAGACGTACATTTTCCAACTCTTTGTACGTCCCTGGGATGTGGTAAAGTACGTACTATGTACGTCGCATGTGCGTACATTCCAGGCAATGTACATTTTATGTTTTGTTCCGAACCTAAACTGGATGTAAAATGATCGAAAGTACGTGCAATGTACGTACTATGGACATACAATGTACGTACTATGGACCTACATTTTTCAACGACGTATACGACCTAGGAATTTAATTAGAAATAATTCAATGAAATCAGCCTCGGTCCGGCAACTACACCCTTAGCGCACTCTGTCTTTTATTGATGTTGATAGATATTTTATTTTTTTATTCTCGAACTGCTTCTAACTAAAAAATACAAAAAGAAAACTAAGTATTCAAATATCTAATTCTTGCCTCTGTTTTGAAAAAAATGAATGAGCCGATTCTCAATCATTCGAGGTTGTGACTGTGCTAAGTGAAATAGTGACATTATATTATTACACTTTAACTTACCTTGAAACAACGAGCAACGAAGGCAACGACAAAGGAAAACAAGGCGGAAGCCAAACAACCTACGGCCACCATGACACATGACACCACAACACAATCGAAAACTGGATCGGAGTAGGTGCGCACTAAGATGGAATTACACTGAGTGCGCACATACGCTCTAGCTCTGCCAATCGAAAACGCCATTAGAAACCGCCCGACTTCCGATTCCGACAAGAGTCGAATGTGAACGAATAACTTAGCGGGAAATTTAAACATAGGACTGCATAATTTTCCTGTTAGGCTTAATTGAATAATATATTGCATTTTTAACCCATCAGATTTCTTCAAAGGCTGTCATGCATTATGGTCATTGGATAATTTAGGAAATCATTTTTTATAGCGGCCGGGTTAGATTTATTAAATAAAAAATAGAGGTAGGTTAGAGTGACTTGAATTAACGTTAGTCTAGAACAGATCCACTGATCCAGTCCATTCATTATTATTGGGTATATCTGACCAAAATAATCCAGTCATGACATTAAAATTAAATAACATTTTGTAATGCGTCTTCAAAAATTTTCAAGATACGTACGTATTACGTACTCGCATGTACGTCCGTAGTACGTACTCGCATGTACGTCCGTAGTGAAGCCCTACAACGTACGTAAATAGTACGTACATGGGGCACGTACGTATACTTTTGTACGTACATAGTACGTCCCTAATTGGTCCCGGGACGTACCGACGTAAAATGGACATAAAATGTACGTCCCTGGGACGAAGTGTGCTGTATGGGCTGATCTTGTCTTAGATAAATGCGACCCGATTTGTGATATTTCCATGTTTGTTGAGGTCCATCTGTTATTCGTCCTTTGCCCATTGCCGCTTGATGGATTTGATTTTTTGGATGACATTTATTATACCTGGGGTCTTTTGTCGTATCCACTGTATTCTTGTCTTTCTTTATTATTCCCAGCTTTACTTTATTTTAGTGTAGTTACTTACATTGCCAGTGCTAGGGATGTTATCTTAATAACCTCCATATCAATCTGTCTGTTCAATTCCGCCGATAACCGCTTACCCTAATTCAAATCGAAACTATCCTTCGGGACCCCCCAGGCGGAAGCGTGTCTCTCTACAACTCCTGCAGGCCGGGCAGGAACGCAAAGTACAGGACTCGTGCATTATCGGCGTCACTGTTTGCCAAAGTGAAGGCGAGGCGCGTCGGGCCGTGTAATTGTTTCGCTATTTACCTTCCGCTCGTTCGGACCTCCACCAGATGCACTTTCACACGGCAAAGGGATTAATCACGACGAAGCAGGACCTATGGCAATTCGATTTACATGCAGGGGAGGGGGGAGAAGTTGGGGATGAAGTTAAATTCGGAAGCAGAGATATCTAGTACTGAGAGTAACTAGAATTAATCCAACTGCGATACAAGTTCTTAGGAATTAGCGATGCCGTGGTTTTCAAAGCACACTGTTAACTAATACATACCGTTATTTTTTTATCTACGTCAGTGAGTCAAGAAGCTCTTAACTCACGCATTTTGAGTGAGTAGCTTCTTAACTCACGCATTTTCATTACCGCACTCCTTGTTTAGATACTACCAAAGAGAAAAAAATATTTTGTAAAACATTTATTTTGCAGTAAATATGTACCTACTAAATACAAATAAACTATTATGATAATAATTATAAAAAAAAATCTTATTTATTATAATATATTATTAAACTAAACAAGTTAACTAAACAACATGACATTAATATAATTATGGGCGACATGAACGCAAAGGTTGGCGAAGGACCAATAAATAACATTGTTGGAAAATACGGGCTAAGAGTGAGAAACGAGCGTGGAGAAAGATTGATAGAATTTTGTCAAGACCACAACATGACAATTACAAACACTCTATTTAAGTTGCCTAAAAGAAGATTATATACCTGGAGATCCCCTCAAGACAATGGCATCAGAATAGTTCGGAACCAGATAGATTTCATTTTAATAAATCAGCGATTTAAATCATCTGTTAAAAGCGCAAGATCATAATCCCGTTGTTGCAAATATAAGACTAAAATTAAAATTTACTGGAAAAAAAACATTCATATAAAAAAATAGACATCAAGATGTTGAAAAACGAAGACGTAAAAAACAGAGTAGCCCAAGTAGTTAATGATGCTTTTCAGGAAGTGAGAAACAGCGAAGAAGATATAAACACTACCTGGAACGCATTAAAAACACCCTTAGTTAAAGCCACACAAACACATTTAACTGGCCTAAAAACAAAGAAGAAACAATGGATGACGGACAAAATTCTCCAACTCATGGACCAGCGCAGAGAACACAAAGGTCGAGATGCTATAGCGTATAAACGTTGCAATAAGGAAATTAATAAAGCAATAATCACAGCTAAAGAAAAGTGGATTTCAGAGAAGTGCGTGGAATTAGAGGACTTACAAAAGAAACACGACTCATTTACATTACATAAAAAAATAAAAGAATTAACTGGACCAGCACAACGTTTTTGTCCTCTAACAATTATTAACTCAGATGGTACACTGTGTTCAATCGTACAAGAAAAAATACAAGTATGGGAACAACACATGAAAGAACTTTATAATGACTATAGAGAAGAACCCACAGTAAGACCAACGGTTGATCAGGGACCAGAAATTCTCAATAGTGAAGTATTGCAGGCAATTAAACAACTTAAAAACAACAAAAGTCCAGGCCCTGACAATATATATCCAGAAATACTTAAATTAATATCAGAAGAGAACGTAGATATACTGACTAGGCTTTTTAACAAGATCTATGATAGAGGAAAAGTGTACCTGATGACTGGCTCCACTCAACTTTTGTACCGCTTCCGAAAAAACCATCAGCTCGACATCTCAGTGACTACAGACTTATTAGTTTAATGAGTCACGCACTGAAAGTGTTACTTAAAATAATACATAACAGAATTTATAAGAAGTGTGAGCAAGAAAGCGGCTATCAACAGTTTGGGTTTAAGAGTGGATTGGGAACACGAGAGCCTTATTCTGTTTACAATTGATGGCGCAGAAGTGTACAGACCAACAAAACCAATGTATGTGTGTTTCGTAGATTTCGAAAAAGCATTCGATAGAGTCAAACATACGAGACTTATCGAAATGTTGTATGAGTTGGGAGTTGACAGCAAAGATGTAACACTTCTGAAAAATATATATTGGCAACAAACAGCCCACATGAAAATTGAAAATGACAATTCCAATCCAGTCAATATACAGAGTCTCCTTCGTTATTTAATGTTTATTCTGAGGCGATTTTTCGGGAAGCTTTCTCTTCAACAGATTGCGGTATTAAAGTCAACGGCGAAGTCATTAACAACATTAGATTTGCCGATGACACAGTTCTTATTGCCGATTCTGATACTGGTCTCCAGAGTTTAGTGGAACGACTTGAAGGCTCCTGTAAGAAATACGGGATGAAGATCAATTCTCTTAAAATTAAAGTCATGATATTTGGAAAGAACCAAAATGTACCAATTCCTATTAAAATAGAGGGCACCTTAGAACAGGTCTACAAGTTCAAATATTTGGGGTCCTGGATAGTTAACACCTTGAACAACGACGTGGAAATAAAAACCAGAATAGAACAAGCAAGAAATGCATTTTTAAAAATGAAGAACGTCTTCCAGAACCCCAGATTGGACCTAGAGTTGAGAACTAGGCTCGTTAAGTGTTATGTTCGGTCAATCCTATTATACGGAGCAGAAACATGGACACTGAAAGTTCAAGAGATGAATCGCCTCGAATCGTTCGAAACATGGATATATCGAAGAATGCTTAAAATTCCATGGACAGCCCATATCACAAATACCGAAGTCTACAGCAGAATAGGCAGAGAAAGAGAATTGCTCAATATAATAAAAATAAGAAAAACATCATACTTAGGGCATATATTGAGAAATGAAGTAAGGGATGAAAGGGTAAGATTGAAGGAAAGAGAGGTCTCAGCAGGAAGAAACTATCTTGGTTGAGAAACATCAGAAACTGGACTCACCTAACTTTTGAAGAACTTATAAGGAAAGCCGAGAATCGTGAAGATTTTGCCAATGTGATCGCCAACTTCCACGAAAGAGACGGCACCAAAGAATATACCTAGCTAGAAAAAGAATGGACTCTGCCATACTGAAAAATGGTCCTACAGAAGTGGCGCCATCTATTGAGTAGGGCTTGTTTTAAATGGATCGAAGCGCGGGCTTTTTAAATGAGCGTATTTATTGAATTTTACTCTAAAATAATTAAATTTGATTATTAAATCTTATTTTTTACACAAATTCAACAATACTAATAACAAGTATCGTTGTGATGTGTAAAAAATAAGATTTAACAGTATAATTTATACAATTATTAAATAAAATTAAAGCCAAACATGTGGAATATTATTTATTATTTAAAGTTTTTATTTATAAGTTTAATATTTAAACATCATTTATTATAATAAAACAAGACCAACGTAATACGCCCAAAGTTTTGTAAATGGAGTAAATATAAATAGGTACTTAAATGATGGCATAAATAAAAGACTTACATTATATTTTTAGGACCACAAACAAAAGGAATTGTCTAATTAAAACACATACACAACACATATAACAAATTATAGTTTGAAAAACGTTTTGATAATCATTTATTTGATAATATTATGATTGGCGCTATGACAACGACAATATTTTTTGAGAATTTGACAATAATATGACAATGGCCGTTGGAAACCATAAAATAATAAATACAAGAAAGTGTCAAGTCAATGTTAAATTATGGAAACAGCGTGGCTGCCTGGGTAACTAATTCTCAGATATGGCGGCTGGGACATTTGACATGACATAGACATGACAATTTCAATTTTATGAAATTTATTTCCGTTTCCGGTTTTTAATGGCGGGCTGTTCAGGAGGTTTAAATGAGGGTTAATATACTTTTTACTCTTTCTAGTAGTAAATAATACAACAAAATTACTCAAAAATATTTATTTGGAATTTAGAACAATGTAAATATGCAAATCAACACAATCAAAGAGCTATAAACCAATAAACTACTGTATCAATATCAAACATTTAAATAATATCAGAGATGCTGTGTTAAAGTGAATTAGTAAAGTAACAGTGTATTGACTTACAGAAACTTGAAGATAAATAAATGTTTTCACAGCTTCACGGGCATAAAACTAAATAACTGGAAGCAGGAAAAAGGCAACCGAAACCCACACAAAACCTGGAATCAAAAAAAATATGTAAAAAACGTAAATATAGGTACATAAGACTTTTGTGAATTAAATCAAACAGGACTTGAATGAAAATAAAATGAATAAAAAATATAATACATATACATCTAATACCTCATTTGTATTTTAAAAATAATCTACATACATAGATTTATAGCATTATTGCTATGAAAATACATAATAGGTACCTATGTGATATGTAATTACGCATTTCTGTTCATCTTGTAGAAAATTAATGTAGGCTAATAATAGTTCAATAATCATAATTTACCTTGTATAACTTGCTTTCAATTGCTCAAAATCACCGATCAGTCTTTAAAGTAGAGATACGGAAAAATCCTTGGCAAAGAATATCCCAAGATCCTTGGGTTTAAAGCTAAAAAATATAAAAACAGTTAATATATTACCTATTTTTACATATAATATGGCCCATACTTACTACACGCAGAAACGTCGATTACATCATTGTCTTCATGTAATTAATATCATATATACTTTAATAAACTGTTAACAAGGAACTTTATATCAAAAAACATCTTTGTACTTATAAATTTCAGCCGAAATATCAGAACAAACTTCCAATCAAATCGAAACGGCAAAAATTAAAATGGCGCCCGACCTTGCCAGAGGCCTCGGGAGCTGACGCTGACACACAGACAAAAGACAAAAGAACAGGACGCCGACGTGCATAAAAATGTTCCGTAGCAGAAATTGACAGAAATCATATAGAAATATTCAGATTTTTGTCTAGGACAGTCTAGAAGGCTATGCTTTCTGCCTGGGTAGAACCGCGCCACAACTGTTTCCAATTTTCCGGTTTACTGTCAACCCCTGTTGGAAACTATGGAAACTACAAAAAAATTCTGATTTAACGCCATCTGGCAATAACTAGTAGCAACTTCTTAACCTAAAAATTAATTGCACTACCACCTAGTGGCTAGGGCTGGAACTATTTTATTTGAGATTTCCGTACAAACGGTGGAACCGCTTTTGCTATTTCACTTTCCCGCCCCTGGACGGCACGTAAAGAAGAAGAAGAAACTGACATAAAGTGTCAAATTCAACGAACCCCCGTAACCATAGTTTCTCGATATAATTACCTACAATGTATTTTTATTTTTATATTTTAGTTAAAAATATTTTTAAAATTCATTGTGTGTTTTTATAGTTAGACGTAGATAAAATATTGTACAATACACGCGAGTTAACTCCATTAAGATACTTGTGGGGTTACACAACTCGTGCTACGCACTCGTTGGGCAACTTTCACACGCGTATCTTAATGATGCTGTTAACTCACTTGTATCGTAAATATCTATTACCTACGTCAGTGAGTTAAAAAGCTATTATCTTAACTCACGCATTTTGAGTGAGTTAAAAGCTTCTTAACTCACACATTTTCATTACAGCACTTTTTTTTTAGATGACTACCAAAGAGAAAAAAAAAGTAATTGCCTGTAATTTGAGACTTCTTTAATTAATTTTAAATTATTAAGATCTATACAATGTTCTTTATCAACAATATGTTCAGCAACGCAAGATTTATCCGGTCTACCATATCTTATCTGAGCTAAACGTTCTTTAAGTCTAGTTAATATTGATCTTCTAGTTTGCCCAATATATTTCTGATTACAATCTTTACAAGAAACTTCATAAATACCCGACCTTTCCATTGGAGCTGTTTTATCCTTTGGATTACCTAACAATTGTGGTAATCTATTATTAGCACTATACACAAGTTTATAATTGACATTCTTAAAAATTCCTTTTAGACCATGGGATAACTCTCTATCAAACGGTATTTACAAATATTTTGACGTATCTTTCTCCACTTGAAAAGTCGAATTTTCAGAAATCATTAACCTATACCTACGTTTTCTAATATTATATCAACTAGTGAAGGAGAATATCCATTACTCTCAACTACATTCCTAATGTAATCTCTTTCTATTTCATATCTTTCGTTGGTAAGTGGAAAACTAAGTAATCTATGAACTAAGAAATTTAAACTAGCCATTTTATGTTCAACACTATGATATGATTCGTTAGGAATATATCTGCGTGTAGTGGTATTTTTCTATAGATATCAAATTCCAGGCAATTATTAGTGTTTCTAACAACTAATACATCTAGAAATGGTAATCTGTCGTTGTTCTCAATGGTATTGGTAGTACCCTTGAGGTGGAGAATCTGCCTCCATTTTCTCCACCTCTTTAACTTGATCTCTCCTTAGACCTGATACCGGTGTTGTTCCGGATCTATAATAAAAGATATATCTCTCTTTCTTTATTACCTCCTTGGATTTGAGGTCAATTCATATTGTGAGGCTCACCAACTCGCTATCTACTCGTCTTCTGTGTAAATATGGAAATCTTTCCACTTACTGGTAATGTAGCGTAAATATTCCCATTTCTAGAACCAACTTTGATGTTTATATTGAGAAAACATTCAACACAATTACAAACATTTTTAATAACTGACTCACACACTGGAACAACATTGTTCTAATTAATTCAATTAGTAGCTCAAAAAGCTAACATTACCAACACCCTATATTTTACCATACAATAAAATTTGTTATCACAGTTCAAACAAAATGTTATGATTTGTATATTTTTATTTGGCTTTTAAATAGCAACCATTCCAAAAGGTGGCACATCGTAAATTGTGGGTTTAAATATTTATTTGTTCCATAGGTGGAGTTACAAAATAGAAAATATTTAAAAATGCTATTACGCATGGGATATCTGATAAAGAGAATAAATTATGTTTTGGTAAAGGGGAACAAATAGAATTTGAACAAAACATCTTTATTGTTTTTTATATTACCAGAGCTTTTTTTCTATAATTAATAATTTTATTTTGCAGGATCTATAAGAGCAATAAATGTTAACATTTTTTTAATAAAATAATTCTTTGTATCAATTTCCTTATCTTATCAGTAAAATTCTTAAACATTTTTACAATAAGGCATGACAATGTGGTGAAGTACAGTCATCCAAACACTAAAAACTAAAAGGGCCGTTTAGACTCTCACTTAATTTGCGCAAACTTATTTGCACAAACCAAACCGCACCACTATTAAACTATCTGAAGTGGCCCATACATTATCAAACAAATTATGCAACAAAGCGATGCGCAACGTTGCGTTGCACAACTGATTCAGCGGTCCATACATTATCAAACAAGTTGCGCAACAAAGCGATGCGCAACGTTCCGTTGCACAACTGCATCACCCATGCACTTAGTAAAATTTTGATCAAACTTTTTATTAAAAGTTGTGCATTGTTTGAGAAACAATCATGTCCTCAATTGCCATTGCGTCAATAATTATTATCGTATATACCCTAGATGATGTCAATGATACCAAAAAACGAAAAGGAAAACAAAGAATTTGGATGAAAGAATTAAAATATTGCACAACGAAGCGCAACACACACATACATTTACAACAGACATACAACACACACACACATACATTTACAACAGACATACAACACACACACACATACACAACGCGCTGCGCAAACGCCTGTTGCACTAAAGAATTCAAACATTCTTGAAACTTATCGAGCATTCACCCGTGAATTTGTTGGGTGCAGTCAAGCATGAGGTTTTCCACTATGAATACCTGCATTGGAGCGTTTTATGAGTGGTTGCCATATTGTCGAAATTTCCATACTTAGATTGTTAAAGATTTTATTATTGTTAGAAATGAATACGGCCTCTTTAAATTTGCTCCTTTTGCAATGGGGTTCTTTTTGGATAACCCGGGCTTCCGACCATTTTATGTTGTGGTGCTTGGACCACACATGATCTGCAATGCCCGGCTTCATTGTTTCACATCTTTGCGTATGTTTTTTATGTTCGTCAAGTCGTACATCTAGGGGACGTTTTATCTCTCCAATATACGACTCACCGCACTCGCAAGGTATCTGGCAGATGCACTCTTTCTCTTGGTTTGATGATTCAGGTTTTGTTTTTGTTAAGACACTTCTTAGAGTAGTCCCAGACAAGAGAGAGAGAGAGAGAGCATCCTCCTCAGACTGGCGAACCAGTGCAATGAGTCGGACCAGCAATTGGATATAACATTGTCTACGGATTTTGAAGAGTAACCATTCTGAAGCAAATCAGTTTTAATATTATTTAGTTCAGAATTCAGAGATTTTTGGTCACTGCATATAGTGGTTGCTCTATGACATAGTGTTTTAATTATACCTCTTTTGGTTGCTGTTAAAAAGGTGAGTTTTGTTGATGTAAATATTAACTGTTTATATATTTATAATTAATTTATTTTTGTTTCCTAAAATATTTTGACTAAAAGAAAATATATAAAAGTGTGCAACTCTGTGCCGGCAGGGCGGGCGGAAAGGCCGGGCGACCCGGGCGGCCGTCCAGGGCGCCGTATACGAGGGGTGCCACGACGGCAACTAAAATAGTTAAAAACGGTAATCTACACAAAGAATAACAAATGACCAGATCAATAATTAATCGGTATTATCAATTTCCACATTAAAATGTTACCAATCAACCTACGGAAACCAAACATCACCTACGGAAGAATATCTGACTAAACATTATAAACACTACTATATCCTAGACGTATCCTATTATAGTTTACTGAAATTATGCTCAAAAATCTTTTGCACGAAAGCTTTCGGATAATTTTAATTTCTTCCATTCTATATGTTTTTTGGGTGCTCTATTCGAAACTAGAATTTGCGAATTCATTTTCGTGGAAAAATCTTAAACAAAATAAAACAAAAAAATATAAATATGATTTGTTCGTGGTATTTTACTTATAATTCAAAAGCTATCAACTCTTTGTAAACCGTGAAGTGGGGTGACTTTGCCCAATTCTGAATTTTAAATCGTGTTTATTTCAAAAATTGTTGTATTTTCTCAAATGCGCATGGTCTATGCTATAAGAGGTAATAAGGACAACACAACAATAATACGCTTTTTTGTTTATTAAACAAATATATATATATAAAAAGAGTAAAAAACTGGATGGGCAAAGTTAGTTGCTTATATGGGGTGTCTTTGCCCTCTTCCTTATTCTTATTGATAGACCAAAGCCACTCCATTTAAAAGCATAATTACGTAAAATATGCGTCATCACCCTCAATATTATAACGAACTTCTGCATAATACTTACCTCAATATAGCGTGGTTAACTATTGCAGCCACGTAGAAGTTTGAAACGCACAAAATAGGCTTTAAAAACAGATTTGGCTTCACAGCACTGTAAATGCTACATCCCAACTGACGGCAAGCGTTTAGCGACGTTCCGAGACGTGGGGCGCCTCCACCCATAATTTACCGATAACACATAACGCGTTCTTTTCAAGTAGTGGATACGACTACGTCTAACATATTTTCAGACGGAATTTGGAAAAGTCACCCCAAGAGGTAAAGTCACCCCATTTCACGGAATAACCTTACTTTCTATAATTCTTGTTTTTATAAATATTCTCTAAACAAACTGTTTTGGGTCAAGAGTCAGCAAAATTGACAGTTTTAGACTGACTACTCAAAATCGCACTTTTTCTACTACTCTTTTATTTGTTATTGATGGCTGATGTACCCTAAAATTATATGAGGTGACAAAAGCCTCATTAGCTAAAATAATTTATTAAGAGTAGTGGGAAAATACCGTATGATCGAATAAAAACAGCGTCAGCGATGGCTAGGAAATGAAGATCGCTGTCATTTTATATGTAAATTTATATGGGAAGTGTCATCAATTGTCATTTCATAGCTATCGCTGACGCCGTTTTTATTCGACCATACGATATATCAATCTTTTGGTGATTTTAATTTTCCCAATTGAATGTGTAATAATACAAGGAAAATGGTAGCAGAATCGTAGAATTTTCTCATTAGAGCAAGACAAAGGAATGCATCTCAAACACTGATTGAACCTCATTTTGAAGCCGACAAAACTGTATTTGATCATAAACTGATTCTGCATGAAATAATTGATTGTGAAAAAGAAAAAAAAATCTTAAATTCCTATAAAAAAATAATGCAACTGCTTGAAACTAAATACTAATTTTTTCAAAGATCACTTATACAGAACAAGACTGCCGAAGTTGGGATTCTATTTCTCATAACTCTATATACCGAGTGCGTCTCAAAAGTGGTTCACCCCTATAACTTGTTTATTTTTTCAGAAAAAAAAAATGAAATTTGGTATGTTAGTAGGTATGCGACATAAATTAGGATTAATTGACGTATTCAATTGTTTTTTGTCACTTCCTGTTTCACTGGAAATTACTACTAATTTTTTATTTTTAAATGGCACCCTCGATATATTTCTACTTTATGACATTTCTCATCTTTTGATATTTTCGATTAAAAATACGATTTTGGCATCTTTTCGACCGGCCAGGACAAGACACGAAAAACATTAGACGATCAAATCTAATTTTCCAAGGCTCCTTGTTTAAAAATTAGTGTTTTTAACAGAGCCATGGCACTCTACATTGAAATTTAAAATATAATGTTTTTTGAACGAAAATTTCAAAAGTTGACATAAGATATGTCATTCTACTCAGAGTGTCATTTTCTATCGAATAAAGTGGAAATATACCGAGGTGCCATTTAAAAATCAAAAGTTTTAGTCATTTCCGGTGAAACAGGAAGTGGCCAAAAACAATTGAACAGTCAATCAATCCTAATTTATGTCTAATTCTAACATACCAAATCTCGGTTTTTATGTAAAAAAATAAAAAATTTATAGGGGTGAGTCAATTTCGAGACGCACCCGGTAAACAAAGAACAACAACCGCAAACTAAGATTGAAAGAAGAGAAGAATTTTGGAGTATCTTTAAGTGAAAAGAATTATAATAACTATGGGGGGGGGGCGCCAGATAGGGTACTCGCCCGGTCTTAATATTTCCCTTCCGCCGGCCCTGTGTGCCGGTCAAGCTTAATCACGTGACTAAAAGTTTATTTGGTATAAACTGTAGAAAGAATGGAAACATTATCTCTGTTATGTTTCCGTACTCGTATATTTAGTTTGATACTCTCATAAGAATCTAATTGGCTGTCATTTGAAATATCTTTTATAGTTTAAAATTAGTCACATAAAGGCACATCTACCATGAATCCATGTTTAATCTTTTTTAATCCAATATTGATTCACCTTTACGTCATCGAAAATTTAACAACCGTTTATAAGAAGATTTTTTTTTATTAAAGTAATACTAACAGTGTATATAAGGTGCAGTTGAACAAAACTGGATTAAATTGAAAAAAACTATATAGATAAAGTTGAAACAAATAATATTTTTACTTAGGAGTGCCTTATTCCATGTGAGAATATGCTTATTTTAAGCTGACTAGGCTGGCATTTTAAACTGCATGTGAACACACGCAGAATAATATTTTTTTGTAGCTAACCAAGTCATACACGTCTACATCTCTGTATCTGTATCTACCGTTTGTCTTGTGATAAAAAACAAGAATTCCAGTGTAAATGTTATTTCTCTTCAATGCTAAGCAGGTCTAACTAAACAAATGTTATTTGAATGGACTAACAGTTAATTTTTATTTGCTGGAAGGCTTTACAGCATCGTTGTTTTTAATCCTTCAAATCCGCCGGTCTATTAATACAGAGAGGCATGAGTGTAAAAATATGAGAGTATAATATGTGTAAAAAAATCAAGAATATACTTAAAGTATCATTTAAGGAAACATCAAAGGTAACAATAGAATTTTTAAGCGCAAAGTATTAATAAAAGTCAGCTAAAACAAAATAAAGGATATACAAAAGTTATTTTTTAATGTTCAGCAGTCTAAATGCCAGAATTATGTGTATAAAATAATTATTAGTTTATGAATTTACAGTATTCATTTTTAGTGTATTTTAATAATATCGAAAGACGTAACAAAACCAATATATACATATGATTTAATTTATAAAAAATAACAAAATATTATAAAATCTCAAAATATTTATTAAATGGAAAATTTACAAGTTACACAGGTATTGCAAACAAACTTTATTTTTGAGCGCTTGTTTACAGATTACATTCTAATATTAAAATGTTATTAATAGGTACCTGGTTCCTGAGATATATCTATGTTCCTGAGATATAACTATATATCCTGAGATATATCTATGTAATTTATTTTTTCATCTGAATCAGTTTGAAAATTTCGTGAAAGGTACGTGAGTTTTTTAAGTCAGTTTACTTTACTCTGCCTACTATTGTTTGTAGGAACAACGCCAACAACAAACAACGCTTTATTGTGCAAAAAGCCAAAACAGCTTCATCGACAAAGCACTCACAAAACAGACAAAAGCACAAAAAAATAAACAAACAACAAAAAATACACAATACAAATCATACAATTCAAAAAAATTTAAGTCATTAAAATTACAAAAAGAACATACATGAACAACTGCAGAACCGTAAGCAGTAAATAGATATAATTTTAAGAGCTATAAAATATTAAATACTTGACCTTTGACCAGTGTGTGAGATGATCAAAATTTTGAAATTCAAAATTGTTCATGATTAAACATCAACAAAAAAGTCGTTTACCGCATATAGCGCTCTCTCCAGTAAGTATGATTTCAGAGCTTTGCGAAATGCGGGAAAGAATGAAAGCAACTTGATTCAATGGCTACTTAACTAGTTCTGAGCTCGGGGTTGGCAGATAAAGATCGTGCTCCGCATTCCTAAGTGGATAGTTAGGAGATGGCCTTTCGGGAATAGCAGATATGTGCTTGTGGATTAAGCAAACGAATTCAAAAATGAATAAAGAAGGAAGAGTCAGTATTATGAAATTTTTAAAGGAATTCTGGCAGTGAGTTCTACTGTTCAGTCCCAATAAATATCGAACTGCTCTCTGTAGTAATTCTGCTGACTTTGCAGAAACTGGGCCACCATAGCGGAGGCATGGTGGTCTCTCATCGTTAAGTTCGGAGAGAGTCTCTTGTATCGTTTCCGTCGTCTCAAAAAACTACCGTTATCTTCCGCTAAAGGATCTAAGGTCCAGTAGTTACCTTTACCAGGATTACCAGGTTCTCGAGGTATCTTGATGAAACAATCATTCAAGGAGAGGTTGTATCTTATCGAGTTTTGCCAGGCGGGGAATTTTTCCCTGTAGTATCCGAATCTGGTCATAATAAACTCACAAATTCCACTCAAAGTAAGTTTCTTTTGAGGCGATTGAAGTATGATATGAGTAAGGTGGTTTAATCATCTGTCCGGATTTCTTCATGGATTTGTCGCTGTAATATCCTCGGTTTTGATGGATGTTTGAGATTCTACTGAGCCACGGAGATCAAGCGGACTGTCCGGCATAGGGTAGCGTTGTTCCAGCATGTCTCCTTCCTTGATATCTTCCGTCGCCAGGTGACGACAGTCCTCTTCCATCGCTAGCATTTGTCAAAAATGTCACAATGCAGAATCATTGAATATTATTATCATTTATTTTCAACATTCAAAATTGTTTAGATAAAAATAAATGAAAATACAAGATTATATTTTATCAAGACAATAAATTAATTTTTTGTTATATTTTTGTGTTCTCTCTTATCATTTTAGAAATTTTCTTTAAAAGGTCTTAATTTATTGTAAGAGGAAATTAGAAGTAAAGAGAAGATAATTTTATTTTTCTTTCTAAGATATATAAAGTTCTTAAGCAAATTTTAGTACATTTATCTGCATTGTTTAATAGAAATTATAAGGTATTTTGTATGTAAAAATAAACTACGATAAGTAAATTACTGGGTCTTTTATTATTTTCAAATATACACAAATATATTATTAGAGTAATCATCTAAAACTTATTAAACTAAGTTGGTGTAATGACTTTTTATATTTATATACACAGTATAAGGAAATGTAAAATATACAATATACAGCCTCTAATGAGATTTATCTACATCGACACTAAAACTAACATTAGCCTTACTCTAAAAGTCTACAACGTTATACATAATAAATATTGCAACAAAATAATCACATTACAGTCTATATTAAAATCTTTGGTCTTACATTATAAAAGATTCATCGAACGAACATTTCGGGTTCCACATTAAGTCTAAGAGAAAACTTCACCTTGTCCAATCGTCGTTGGACGATAATGAGAAAAACGCACTCATTTGGTTATGTAAACGAGGCAACACTATGTCCGGACTTTGAGAATTGCTTTTCCTCGAGATATCTGGTTTATTTCCTGCTTTACTCTCGTTACCGATGATTGAATCTATCGAAAATCCATTCTTCGCTTTCTTGTGAATCTCCGTCGGAAGATAGTCCTCGGTATCAGACACTGGAGTAACGCTAGTTGGTTGAACTGGAACGGGTTTACAGATGTTTGGTTGTGCAATTAATCCCAAAGGTGGTATTCCGAATCTGGACAGGTCCATTGGACTTAAAAGAGGTAATCCGTTAGAGAGACTTGTAGGAATACCTGGTAAGTACGTGTAAGGATTGTGAAGACTCGCATGACTGAACAAACTGTTGTGGTAGTTCTCCTGACTTTGCAGAAACTGAGCTACCATAGCAGAGGCATGGTGGTCTCTCATCATTAAGTTCGAGATGGTCTCTTGTATCGTTTCCGTCGCCTCAAAACTACCGTTATCGAACATGTCTCTGCTAAAGGATCTAAGGTCCAGTAGTTACCTTTACCAGGATTTCCAGGTTCTCGAGGTATTTTGATGAAGCAATCGTTCAAGGAGAGGTTGTGTCTTATCGAGTTTTGCCAGGCAGGGAATTTTTCTCTGTAGTACCCGAATCTGGTCATAATAAACTCGCAAATTCCACTCAAAGTCAGTTTCTTTTGAGGCGATTGCAGTATTGCCATGGTGATTAGAGCGATATACGAGTAAGGTGGTTTAATCATCTGTCCGGATTTCTTCATGGATTTATCGCTGTAATTATCCTCGGTTTTGATGGATGTTTGAGATTCTACTGAGCCACGGAGATCAAGCGGACTGTCCGGCATAGGGTAGCGTTGTTCCAGCATGTCTCCTTCCTTGATGTCTTCCGTCGTCAGGTGACGGCAGTCCTCTTCCATCGCTAGCATTTCAGTCAAAAATGTCACAAATTGTCACTGAATCGAACACAATAAGCGCGGAACACTAACCGGCCGCGGTACTAACGTGACGTCTGTTGATGAATGAGCGCTTGGAAAAACAGTCGTACCTTTTTAATAAGAACGTAGTCCCTGTTATCTCTAAATCACTGCACATCGGTATACAGAGATAAGAGATATGAGGCGGTGTAGTTTAGTAACACACCCACTTCGATAAGTCGGCGATGGCACGATGACGGTCCAGTCGGCAGATTGGGTCGTCGGTGACTGCTTTCTGGCAATGTTATACCAATATTATCTTGCCAAGAACAATGATGGTTCAAGCCACCACATTTCCGGCAACGATGTGCGAAAACAAAGCGGTCTGGTCCGGTGGAGGGGGATGCGGGCACGCCCCCAGCGAGCCGTCGTTCCGCCCATTTCACCCCTAAGGTATCGGGGTTTTACGTAGGGATTTGCACACGTTCCTAAAGTACGATTGTTATTCGGCCTGAATGTCGCCCGGATTGATTTTTTTCCTTGTCGCTCTCTCTGTCTTTGCCCGCGTCGGTCTCGCTCGCGCCCTTATTCGTTTTGCCGCCGACCCCAACTTGACAAATAAAATAATTTTCGTATTCGATGATGCCACCGGGTGGGGGGTGTGCAGGAGGGAAATGTACAGATGCGGCTTGTAGCGATGTCGGGGATGAATCGAGCCGTTCGCGCACGGATAAGCACCGTAATGTAATCGAATAAATGTATATTTATGTATTTTGTAGCTTTTAATATTTTTGCTTTAAACATTTTTCTAAACGAAGTTTTTGTATATTTTAGTGGATCTTTTTACATGCTTACTTTAAGTTTATTATAGTCAAATCTTTTTTTTTAATGATATTATTAATAAACACTAAATGATCAAGAATAATTACTGATTTTGTTTCTATCAATCGTTCCTTTTATTAATAATATCTTTCTTAACTATTCCATACAGGCTTGATGGATCGCTTCATTGCTTCATGCTGCCACCATCGCCGAAACGGGTTTAAATAACGAGTATACGAAAAATGTATTATATAATTATTCAGTGTTAAGAAGTATAATTTGTGAAAATTCTAAAAATAAAAAAGTAAATATTTTGATCTTCAGACGGCCTAACTTGTATTATAATTTATTATTCCAGCTAAAATAACTTTTTAGATGAGCATCTACGGTAGCGAGCATAATTTTAATGATTTTTTAATAATTGTTTTTAATGATTTAACAATTTTGCTAGTGGGGTCATAGTTGAGGTTCTTTCGGCTGTAACGATATTTTTGAAAGGTCCATGATATTCATAAAACATAATCAATAGTTGATTAAAAAAAGTATACCATTAATATTGCAAATTATATTTTATCCTGTCATAGTATGTCTATTTAATTTTTTAATTGTGTAACGAGCACCTTGTTTACTCACTTGTTTTGTCGAACTGCTTGAATCCATTTTTGCTTTTCATCCAATCAGTGTGAGAAACTATGAAGCTATAAAATGTAGAATGATGTTTCGGGAAAGATGAATATCCGGGGAAGTTGAGTTATTGAATGTTATTACGCTCTCCTTACGCGTTTACATTTTTTTGGCTATTTTATTAACATTTGAAATTGTCACAACACAAGACGCCTAGTTCGAATTAGGGGAGAGCGGGTACAATTGTAACGCGGTACAAATGTAACAGATACCATAACTTTTTTAAATTCAAATACATTATTATGGCACCCGGTCAGTTATTCAAATTCAAGACTCAGTACAATCTGACGACAGTTGAGACTTTTGCAATGGTGCAGTGACATAACAATAGAGCTATATCTATTTATCGACACAAAAGCAAAACTTAAGCCATTTTATCAGTTCTTAAATAACTATCATATCTCATAGTTTACAGTCAATGTAGGTATATACTTTTGTAGCCTATGCATGTATATTTAACATGATATGGTTCAGTTTAAGGTAAATTTTGCTCTAGTTTTTTAATTTCAATAAAAGTGCAGGGTTGTCAGTTCGGTACAATTGTAACAATTGCAAAGGGTACTTCTGTAACATGTTACAGTGATACCTACCCATTGTTTCGTTAGATGTACTCATTTTTTTAATTAACATGCCTAAGTAAAAATAATTAATAGTGATAAGGGACCTACAAAACAACTTATAAAAAGAGCTGCGGATTTGGTTGTGAACGAAAATCTTGGATTTCGACAAGTTGCTAGAAGTTTGGACCTCTGTCATGTAACACTTTTCCGTTATTTAAAAAAAATACAAGCTGGTGAAACTCCTAAAGTGGTTACAATCCACATACTCGAATTTTATCCCCCGAACAAGAAAAAGCATTTTTGGAAAAAAGGGAAATTCGCAAGTTGATATTTTTTTAAAGTTTTTAATTATCTTGTTTTTAATATTGTATTTTTTATAGGCGCATTAGTTTTTTTTAGAACGCTGTTTGGAAAAATCTACGATTGTGACTAGGTTAGAATTATTCTTAGAAAAAATTCTATAGAATAGGTATAACTTTTGAAGATTGTTGTCTGCACCAGTTTTTTCACATATTGTAAATAAAAGTTGGCATTCATTTTCTAGCAATTATTATTATTTGAATGCATCCAAATCATATCTTAACGTTTGTCAGATTCTAGGAGCTAAAATTTTATTTGCTTCAGATGAAAAATCAATATACTAAACACGTTACATTTGTCCCTCCTCTATGTTACAACTGTACCACCGCGGGGTACAATTGTAACACATGTCATCACACCACTGTTGCCTTTTTTAAGACTACATAGGTGAATATACCTTCGATTTCTTATGTGCATTTTGATGATAAATGTCTAGGCTATCTAAAGATAATAAGTACACTTCGCGAAATTTCTCATTCTATTTTTGAAAAATAAATTTCTAAAAACTGTTACAACTGTACCCGCTCTCCCCTACACAGGTCTGCGATCAAAAAGCTATTTGGTTACTTTCAACTGATTTCCACGTATTTTGTTGTGCTAAACACGAAAAAAATATTGAAAAAAATTCTAGACGTCCGGATACTTAACAAAATCCAAAATTCCTATAGTAATGATTGTATTTTTATTTTTTTTTGATATTTTTATTTATTAATGTCATGGTCTGTGCCAGATCCGTTTGCATTGCATTTTTAATTTTGTGTTAATTAAAAGCAGAAATTTATTGTTGCCAGGAGTGTCTTCTTCGTGGTTCCGATATCGCGAAAAGGAGTTCGTTACTTATTTTGCCCAGGAGAACGAGTTAGTTTATTGCACCAATGTTGAAGGTTTGATGGAAAAATATGATTCTTCGCAATGGTGTCAATTTATAGATTCATCAAAAAGTCTTAAAGCTGTTTTGATTCACAATGGCGGGGCTGCTATGCCTCCATTTCTGTAGATCATTCCGTACACCTCAAGGAAACCTATGAACTTGGAATTGGTTCTTCGCAAACTGGACTATGGTTGGCAAGTGTGTGGGAATTTTAAAGTCTTGTATATGTTTCTTGGACAACAAGCTGGTTTTACAAAATACCCTTGTTTTCTGTGTTTATGGGATAGTCGAGACAGACAAAATCACTGGACTAAGAAGAGTTGGCCGCCGAGGGAGCTCAAAGTTGGTGAAAAGAATGTTCTCCGAGAGACATTGGTACCACGCCAAAAAGTTCTTTTACCACCTCTTCACATAAACTTGGAATTAATGAATCTATTCGTAAAATCACTTCCACGAGATGGAGATTGTTTCAAATATTTGCTGGCCAAGTTTTCAGGCCTCTCGGAGGCAAAAATAAAGGAAGGTGTGTTTGTCGGACCAAACATTAGAAGGCTTATGACTGATCAACTGTTTATTAATACTATGACGGATCCTCAAAAAGAAGGGTGGATTGCATTTAAGGAAGTTATTGAGAAATTTCTCTACAATAACAAAGATCCAAACTACAAGCAAATCGTCGATAGAATGCTAGAAGCATTTAAATCTTTAGATTGCTTGATGAGTCATAAAGTGCATTTTCTCCAATCCCAGCTTGATTACTTTCCGGAAAACCTGGGAGCTGTAAGTGAAGAGCAAGGTGAACGATTCCATCAGGATATCAAAGAGATGGAAAAAAGATACCAAGGAAGATGGAACGTTTCAATGATGGCAGACTACTGTTGGATGCTTCAGAGAGACATTCCGAACGCTACCCATAAGCGTAAATGTACCAGACGAAGCGTCAATTAACGTTTCTTTTTTTGTGGCAGGATTAATCTGGACGAATCTATTTATCAACCATTATTAAATTTATTAAATTTATTATATGGAGTGCGTCTCGAAAGTAACTCACCCCTATAACTTATTTATTTTTCAATAAAAAACGAGATTTGGTATGTTAGTATATGACATAAATTAGGATTCATTGAGGTATTCAATCGTTTTTGGTCACTTCCTGTTTCATCGGAAATGAATAGGACTTTGATTTTTAAATGGCACCCTCGGACACTCTGAGTAGAATGACATAAGCCATGTCAACTTTTGAAATTTTCTCTTAAAACAAAATCGTATTTTAAATTGCCATGGCTGTATTAAAAACACTAATTTTTAATAAAGAAGCCTTTGAAAAATAGATTTGATCGTCTAATGTTTTTTGTGACTTGTCCTGGACGGTTAAAAGATGCCCAAATCGTATTTTTAATCATATCTCAATTTTCTCAAATGGAACAAGGGTGGCTCATTAGCATATTTGGAAATAGCAATTTTTGGTACCACACACTTGGTATTTCAAGTTAAATTGTCGTTATGAACAGTTACAATTTCAAATAAACCATATGCGAAAATGTCAAAAGTTGACATATGATATGTCATTCTATTCAGAGTGTCATATTCTATCGAATAAAGTAGAAATATACCAAGGGTGCCATTTAAAAATCAATAGTTGTTGTCATTTTCGGTGAAACAGAAAGTGACCAAAAACAATGGACTACGCGTCATTTAATGGTAATTTATGTCATATACTAACGTACCAAATTTCGTTTTTTACCTGAAAAAAATAAAAAGTTACAGGGGCAAGCCACTTTTCAAACGCATCCGGCATGTATAATAAAATACTTTATTTTATTTTGCTGTTGAAAAAAAAGTAAATCTTATAAGCAGTGTTAATGTATGTTATAAATGAATTAAAAATAATCCAACGCGAAAAATGTATATTCAATAACATTTGAAAATATCTGTTTGTATATGTTTTTTAGTATAATATGTTTTAAACAAAGTTATACAAAATACGTAATTTTAATCAACATATTAAAATAAAATACCGAGCAAAACGTATACAGCAAAATAATTTCACAAATAAATATCGGAAAATTGACTTTCTAGAATGTTCTGATAACTTATTATTCTACATTACATATTTATTTATATTAATAAATTATTCTACATTAAATTTATTGCTTATTTCAATAATATATTGAATAATTCTTTGCACTGATATATTTTTATAAATTGTCAATTTAAACAATATTTTTATTAATCAATATTTACATAGTTTTTTATTTGTAGACTATTTAAGTGTATATCTATACAGGATGAGTCTTAAATAAGTGCAAATATTTTTCGGGGTAGTACCTATATTTCGACGCCAGAAACATGTAGGTATGAGCAAGTATGAGTTTTTTTCGCGAAACGAAAAAATAATTGGAATTTTTTTAAACATTTTTTGGAAATTTATTTAGTTTTTAGTTAAATAACATAATTTCTTGATAATAAGGCATAAGTAGTAGATTAAATTTAGAAGAAAAAAAAAACAGAAAAGATCCAGTGGTTTACAAAATTTAAGCAATTTTTTTTGGAAATTTTTAAAGCAAAATAACTGGGTTATTTTGGACTGGCTAAAGCGAAAATATATGTTTCTTTTATCGAGATCAACCAGCCCTGAAAATATTTGCACTTATTTAAGACTCACCCTGTATAAAGTATTTTAATAGAGGGATAACTATAAGTATTATTTTGCTCAGGCAAATATCTGTGGTATATTAGGTATATTAACATTGTCTAAAACATGAAATTCAAAGATCCATTTACACTTCTACAAAAAAGGCACTAAAGAAAGAACACAAAACATGTATAATATACGAAACAGCAATGTAAGAAATTTAATAATGAATTATAAAATTTGTATTAAATAATTTAAAATTAAAATTAATAAAAAAGTAATGCAAATTTATTAAGAGTTAATTTTAAAAGAAAAAAAACTTTTTAAGTGCGAATCACATATAAAGCATTATTCTACGTAATTTCTCGTAAAATTTACAACTTGATATTCATCTTTATTTTATAAACGCCTGTACATTGTAAATATCTAGTAATAATATTTTTTTAAATCACATTCCTAATTATTTTAATGCTTAGTATACATTCAGATTAATCTTGTTTTTCTTGAATTCTACCAAAATTGCAGGTAATAAAATGTTTATTGTTCAGTTCTAAATCCAATGTTGCTTTAAAGTTTTATTGCGGACATCGGAGATTAAGATATCAAAATCGAAAGAAAAAGTGTTTCTATATTTAAACTAACAAGGAAACTATTCTATAATTTATTATATAATATGTTTGAAAAAAAACGGCGTCAGCGATGGCGATGAAATGAAGATCTCTGTCATTTCATATGCAAAATTATATGCAGACTATCATCGATCGTCATTTTCAAGCCAACTGGACACCTTTTTTTTCGATCATACGGTACTTACAACTATATACATAATTTTAAATATATATTTTTGTATTGCCTCATGGTCAGAGGGGGATCTATCCACGCCTTTACAATTTTAGTCATTCTTAATATAAAATCTGAATACTCTAGCATTCACTGGTAAAAGTTTGTTTTAAAGTTAGCTGTTGAACTTTTACTGGCGTACTGTTAACAAATAAGAGAATATCGACTTTTACTAGTAAATGTTCTCTTTCCTTATTTCTGGTATTTACTGAAATACCTATATTCATTAAAAAAATGTAGTGTGGTATATAGAACTTTATAACTGTTAGGTACTACCGTATGATCGAATAATAACGGCGTCCAGTTGGCTTGGAGATGACGATCGATGACATTTTCCATATAAATTTCATATAAAATGACAGCGATCTTCATTTCATAGCCATCGCTGACACCGTTTTTATTCGATCATACGGTACTTGTGCTGATGTTCTGAAAATTTGTATTTATGTGTTTTTTATTTTTTTATTATGGTAGAAGTTGATTGATTTTGTTATAAATTTTCTTGTATAAGATATATTTCCAATGATAAATCATCTACAAAAATATGTTTTCTTTTAAAATGTTTTCCGTATGTCCTATACGTAAGAACGAAAATAACATGCAAATGACACGTCGGCACCGTATCAAACGCTGTAAATGAAACAAAATTTTATTAATTTATAACGTTGATACAAGCTATTTAGACATTTACGATCTAATTAACATTAAGTATATATTTATGCTGCCGCTTGAGCGTGTTGTTGTTAATTGCGATTATAAAATAATTATAAAATGTAGTTTATCGACGTAAGAGGTATGTCAAAAATAACTTTTATAGGATATATACGTCAGTTTCCCTTAAAGCTTATCTCCTCTGATTAAATAAACACGTAGATCATTTTGTTATAGTTTAATTTAACTTTTTTATATATAACTACACGGTTCTATAGGTGATGATAATGGTTTGTTTTTATATGTCAGCGTCATATACTGAAATCCGTCATTTCCTGAAATTCCTAGTTATTTCATGTAATTGCCGACAAACAGCGCAGCTCTTCAATTGGTACATCATCTTTTGACTGGACATTTCGAGCGTTTCCTGTAATGACGGAATTATTTTAGTTACAATGTTTGACGCTTTTAGTAAATGAATGTAGTATTTCTTTGTTTTTCATTATTTTACAAGTCTAGATGAATACCTCTTAACTAAAAATAAAAAAAAGGTTGAAAATGTAGCGGAATTAAGGAAGATAAATAAATTCTCTAACATATCGAACATAACTTGAAACTACAAATACATTGGCCATTGGTCTCAATAATTCCAGATCATTCAGTGCATTAATCACGCGTAGGTATACTACAAAATTGACAAAAAGAGGCAAACTCTCGCTTCACATGAATATTTTAATTTTTATTTTTTATTTAGTGGTCATGAGTATATAGAATGTTCGGGAGGGGGTTAATCACCGCGACCTTACAGATGTGTGTCTTCCTTTCTTGAGTTATAACTCATCATACACTATCAGGGCTTTGACAAAACCCAGTATCTAAGACGGCTTCACAGAGGCCAGCACTCAATCTCAGACATCAGCCGCATCAAAGTGTATGGCACGAATGGTTGTCGTCTCGACGCACTCAATGATGAAGTGTTCTGGTGTTTCCCCATTTTCCCCACAGAATAGTGTAGCCAAATTAGTGGTGATAATCTCAGAATATCTTCAAAATGTATGTTTTAAAAATAATTACAACAAACATTGTTTCCAAATAATTTTACAATCTTTCAAAATATTATTCAAAGCTTCAATATAGACATAAAAACAATGACACAATTCTCAGGTTAAGCTAATGTTGACACCAAACACAATAATATTAATGTAAACATATTTCATATCCACTTTAACTTCCACTTTCGTAATGATGCAGTCTAATAAAAAGTAAGAGTATAAACTATGATAAATGTGTTAGTATTGTCTATAAAATCTACGTACCTATAATTATTATATTATAATAATATAGCGTATGCAGGAATACAGGGTGTTCCTTAATGACATGCAATTATTTAAGGAGACGATTCTTGAACTTATTCTAAGAAAAAAACTTCATATGAATGTGTCCTAAACATCTTAACTTTCAGATATGCAAAAAAATATTTTATTTCTTATTTTCTTATTATATAGATAGTATACCTATTAGAGGTCATAAATAAAAGATTTGAAAAAAAATTATTCAAAAATTCTATAAACTCTGATTTTAATTTATGCATTCAACCTAGGAATATATACGGTATGTAAACTAAGAAACAAAGATAAAATGAAATTAAAGCACAATCCTGCGACGCGAATAAAAACAAAACGTTCAAAAGGGAAGGCAAATCAAATAATTTTACTGGCGCCGAAAATGAGAATATAGTTGTAAGAACTAAAGCTAAATTGCAGGCAAACCGGCGCGAACAAAACAAAGAAGGAAGCGAAAGCATTTCGAATTATTTCCATGAGGGTAGTCGAGCGCGACGTCGAGTGGATGAATCTAATATAACAACCCTTCACATTCTAATGTTAAACCATAGTTATGCATACCGAAATCCGCAGTGGCGCTCAGACTGTGAAAGCGTCTTTACGTAGCCAGGGGCGGATTCGAGAAATTGTACTGTACTTCGTTTTGCAAAGGTTCTAAAAATTTGTAAAAAATAACCTTTAAGAGTCCATTTCACTAGTCCGAAAAAGTAGGAAAATAAGCGTTCGGCATTTAACGTTTTATGTCAAACTGGCTAGGTATTTTTACACAAACGAAGAAGGAAATTAAAGATAAAGGATTATACTATATCCATATATATTGTAGCACAATTTTAGACAACTTCTTTATTTTTAAGATTTTGATGGGCAAACATCAACAAAATATTCCTTAGGTTTGGGCTAAATTTTCTCGAAAATAAAGACATAATTTACAAATATAATTTTTTAAATTCCGTTACAGTACAAAAATAGATTGAAGTTTTGTGAATACAGTGACATATAATTTATATGGTTTTGTAACAAATTGCTCGCTATTTTATGGCAAATGCTGAAGCTCTGCGAACCTTAATCAAGCTTTAATCAAAGCACGTGTGTTTGGAATTTTGTGTGTAGCTTAACACGACAGGATCGGGCTAAGCCTTAAGCAGATTTCTGAAATATAATATATATTTCATTCGGCCACACACCCGCTTTACCTGACCCTTGAAAGCGACCCGAACAGTACAGTGTGTCCCATTTTGGTTGAAATCATAGGGTATATCCGTTATTCGTGAAGATAGAAGGGTGCGGTTTGCACAAACCTGTCCCATTTTTTCGTCAAACGGAAGATGCTGCATACAAAATTTTCATAGCCCTCTTCATTTCTGAGCTACAGGGTCTTTTCAAAAATTTTGCAATTTGGGACACCCCCTGTATCTCTGTTATTGTTAAAGGTATCGAGAAGGCGAAAACTGCTTATTGTAGAACTTTTTACGTGGAATACAGTGGCGTAGTCTGTTTTTCTATCAAAAAAATATTTTTGAAAATATGAACTAAAGTTATGTTTTTTCAAATGGAACACCCTGTATATTTATAAATCATATGATTTGTCTTGCTATGAGCTTCTTAAAAATATATATGTATATCACTCTATATTTATTTTTACTATTTACTGCAATATTTAAAATATATCATTTTCTTATTAGTAGGCCGTGATAAATAACAAAAAATCAAAATGGTATTTACTAAAATAGTTATACACATATTAAAATTAATTTGGGATTGATATATTTTACTTTTGAAATAACTGTTACCACTGAAACTGTGAATATATTTTTCTTTTTTTTATAACGGGATGGGTCTGCAAATATCTAAATCTTGAATTATTAAAGCATTTTTCAGGTGTTCGACATTGTTGTAGTGCCCACGATATATTTCGTATTTCAAAAATCCCCAAAATCAGATATCGAGAACGGCGAAATCCGGGAATCGAGGAGGCTATCAATATGCGTTCATTGGTTCCAATTCATTGATTTGAAAAATAATAATTTAACAGTATTCTAATATTTCCATAGTTATGAGGGGGAATGTTCCCCATCTTGCTGAAAGTATATTTCACGAAATTAGCTAAAGGAATATCTAAAATTTCCGATACGATAGATTATTCTTACGTATACACGTATTCCAAGATTTACAAATAGCGGTAGAGAGTTAAATTTCCCTAATATATAAAGAATTTATTAGCGACTCCCAAAATAAAACAAGAGACAGATAGCAGTATACTTTTAATAATTCTTTAGTTTCTTTTATTATCAATCATGGCCTACTAATAAATATGATCGTTTAATAAAAACTTTTAAATATTGCAGTAAATAGAGAAAATAAATATAGAGTGATATATATTTTTGAGAAGCTTATGGCAAGACAGATCATATGATTTATAAATATACAGGGTGTTCCATTTAAAAAACATAACTTTAGTTCATATTTTCAAAACTATTTTTTTGGTAGAAAAACAGACTACGCGACTGTATTCTACGTAAAAAGTTCTAAAATAAACAGTTTTCACCTTCTCGATAGCTTTAACAATAACAGAGATACAGGAGCTGTCCCAAATTGCAAAATTTTCAAAAAGACCCTGTAGCTCGGAAACGAAGAAGGCTATGAAAATTTTGTTTACGGCATCTTCCGTTTGACAAAAAAGTGAGAAAGGTTTGTGCAAACCGCACCCTTCTATCTTCACTAATAACTGAGATACCGTATGATTTCAACCAAAATGGGACACCCTGTACAGTGGAATAGCCCTAACGTGGGGAAATAGAATGCTATTTTTTTAACGTTTCCAAAGACTACACACCTTTCTTTGAATGTGGTAGACAATGATTGAGTCTTCAAACTACAAAAAATTGGGACTTCCATTGTCTCTATTTATTTCAGGTTAGGATATGTAGTTGGCTGGGGTTTGGAATCCTCTTTAATCCCTCTCTGTTTTATTATATACCAAACCCTCCTCTCATTCTTTCTGTGCGTTAAAGCATTTCCAATTCTTTGCAAAGTTCCCAATGTCGCTGATGTTGGCTTCTACTGCTTCCTCTAGTCCCTCCAAAAAAAACCGTGCTCTAAAGTTTTAAAGCGTCGGTGTTCCAGTGCCGGACAGTGACAAAGCAGATGTTCTATGGTTTCTTCTTCTTCTCCGCATTCTATGTAGTAGTCGTCGATGGAAATCTTCCACCTCACGATGTTTACCCCCGTGGAGCAGTTTCCAGTGACAACACCTACAATTATGCGTACTAGATTCTTTTTGTGCTCTAGCAGTTAGCTACAGTCTTCGAGCTGTAGCGTAGTTTTCACGGTGTTGCCGCATCTCTTGCTGCTTGGCCTTGATGGTAGTTCCTATAGCTTCCTTCAGTGTGTTGATCGTTACAAGGGGGCTGTTTCGTTGCCCACCACATTGCTCTGGCCTGGCACTCAGCAGAGAGTGGCCCCGCCTTGACGCAGCCAGGACAGTGCTTCTGTCCTGATCGTGAGGTCGAAAACTAGGCAGTCCGTCACAGTTTTCGACCTCACTGATTGCATGGTGATGCTTAAAGTGTCCAAACTGTCAGAGTATATCACGATATCTCCTATTGACCTATCAGCGATTTGCCCTCGTATACACTCAAGTAGCATCTATCTGACTTCGAACTAAATCTGACCTGAAGCGACGTCAGACTTTGTGCAAATTTAGGTCGGGTGCTGGTGATACGACCGGTGACGTCGCTTTCCTATTAAAAGCGACGTCGTTGGATCCGAGTCGGTAAATCCAAAGATCTGTCGACGTACAAAATAACAACGTACCATTTTTATTAATTTCCCAACGTCGTTCCCACGTTGGCTTGCACGACGTACATATACTTGAACTAGCCCGACGTCTACCCGTTGTCCGAATAGGATACGTCTCACTAATAATCCCTAAAGTAACGTCCAATTATATTTTGTTGTGTTTTATGTTCATATTTATAACCTAATTTACGTATCTCTATTTACGTCCGTAAATACAATCCATTAAGTAGCATTTGCGACCTAATGAACATCATGAACATAACCTAATAAAAAGTTTTCGTAAACAAACTTAATTTTTTTATTATGCCTAAAAAACACTAAAAAGGCATTTAGACATTCATCTACATTTTACAAAAAGAGGTCGAGGCTTTTGCGAAATAATAATAGTAGTAGTGATGTCTTGCCTCCACCCATAAATGCTTTTTATCCGGAAGAGATGCTGCATTAGACTGGTGCATGTTAATTTCCTTTTTAAGCTTAGGAAACCAGCATACCCCATCCTCCTCCCACATGTGAGGTTAGGCTTAAATAAGTGGCTGCCCATTTTTTTAAGGAGAAAACAAAAACTAAAATATAGTTGCACAAATCTACAACTCACTGATACGCAAAGTGAGGTTACGTGGCGTACGTCGGAATTAAATACGTCATAATACGATTGCCGGTCGTCCGGTTTGATGACTTCGGTCGTGTGAGACGACTAATATTGGAGACCCGATCGGAATTGGTATATTGGTAGTTCATATTAAGTCGGACACAGAAATCCGCCATTCTTAACACGTATCCGATTGTCAGCCATTTTAAAATCGTTTTTGTTTTTAAAATTTATATTCACATTTCGATTTCTAGTAGAATAATATTGATAAGGTTGAGTTTGGGAGGAACGACAGTACAGTTTTATGATTAAACCAGCTAGAAAATTAAAAAAATATTTTGCGAGTAACTTTTTTATAGCTATTTTTAATTTCATAAATCTACCTAATTTTGAAGGCGCTCGTTGTTTTCCGGAGCATTTTAATCAGATATATCAAAAAAGTGACTTCCGTTGACAAAACTGATGTCTGGATTAATGATTCAGAATTATTATAATATGAAATTAGATAGGCACTTATAGTTATATTCGAGGAGTGATCATGAATCCATTTGTAATTAGGTAGTTTGGTTAGGTTTTTATGTATTCTTGGTAGCGAATATGAAACCAAACGTAACGTAAGTGCTTAGCGACGAATTTTAAGTGACTAAAATCCAACGTAATATGACGTTGGTAATTGGTAGAATTACATTCCCTATTAGGTCAGATACCGACGTCGAGGCGACCCGAATCTGTATTCCCCATTTAGGTGCAAATAAGGGTCGTCAGGCGGTCGAACCGACGTTGTTATTGAACGTGACGTATACCCGACGTTAGATAAAGTCCAAATGCTACTTGGGCAACTGGCCACTCCTTTGTAGCTTGTAGCATATTACAACCATCCGATAGCGTGAAAGATCGTCGGATATCTAGTTTCTTTGAGAAGATGCCTATACGTGTGCCTTCTGAAGTCACGGAAAGATCTGTGTAGACTGCTATCTTTTGAGTATTCATTACTTATTTATTTTAACTTATACAACAATTTTTTGGTTAGATGTATCAGTGAGTGTTACCGAGAGATGCGTAGATACTTATCTTAGATAGAAACTATCGGAAACAAGAAATATCATGGTATCCAATATTCAAGTAGCCCTAAAAGCGATCAACTTAGTCACCATCAATTCGAAGTTCGTTATAGAATGTATAGAGAATCTGAACAAATTAGGCAGAGCAAATAAAGTCCCCTACTCTGGGTTCCAGCCCACCAAGGGATAGAAGGTTATGAAAAAGAAAGATCTAGCTAGAAAAAGAGCAAACACTCCACTAACTGGACCAGAACCGTCCTGCTTTAAAAGTGGAAACCAAACCAAATCAGAACTCAAGAACCTGGAAGACTCTATCCGTAACCTGGAATGCAACTCCTCCAATAGTCTAAGACACTCGAAGAAATTTCTCAGAACTTCAAAGAAAAAATCAAATTTAACTTCTATATTTTGGGAATTTTCTCTTCTTCTGCTTAGGCCGCCGTCACCCTGAGATTGAGATAAGTCCCAACTGGCTATGATGGTGCTTGAAACCGCACCTCTGAAAATTTTAATCGATGTTCTTCCGAACCAACGACGCAGATCCTTAAGCTAGTAGTTTTGCTTTCTCCCCACGTATCACCTGCCCTCAATTTTGCCTTCGATGACCAGTCTGAGCACCTCGTATCGATCGCCACTCATGATGTGACCGACGTACTGTAACTTCCTTTCCTTCACTGTTGATGGGAGCTCTTTATCTGTACCCATCCGCCTGAGTACCTCCTTATTTGTCACTCTATCCATCCAGAATATACACAGCATACGACGATACAAGTACATTTCAAAAGCGTTAATGCGGTTTTCCAATGTCTGATTGAGTGTCCAACTCTCAGAGCCGTAGAGAAATACTGGAAAGAGGTAGTAACGCAACATAACATGCGCAGTTCGAGGCTTAGATCTCGGCTGGAGAAGAGGGTTTTCATGGAAGCAAAAGTATCTACGTCTGGCCTGTTCGATCTTCGCTAAAATTTCAGTTTTGGGGTCGCAAGCGTCGTTAACGTGGGCTTCTGTAGATACTTTATGGACGATACTTGTTCTACCACCTTCTTGTTGATTCTTAGGACAGTCTTTCCCGGTGTTTTGGAAAATACAACAAGTTTAGTTAACATTGATGTGTAAAGCTTGATTTTCATGCATCCGTTGTCCGACGATACGATGATACGATTTTAATTTTATTGGTTAAATTTAAAGTCTTCGATTGGTTAACCATTTCTAACCAATCGAAATCTTTAAATTCAACCAATAAAATTAATATCGTATCATCGTATCGTCGGATAACGGATGCATGAAAATCAAACTTAATCCGTATTGCATGCTATGTTCAACGATGCAGTCCATCATGTTCAAAAGGTGTAGAATGTTGTCAGCCAGTTCGACCGTATCATTTAGAATTTTTAGAATTTAGAATGAGTGGGAGGGGGGTTAATCACTTCGACCTTACAGATCCATTGTGTCCCCCTTTCTTGAATCATAACTCATCATACAGTCCCAGGGCTTTGACAAAAGCCAGTATCTGGGACGGTTTTATAGAGGGTAGTTCTCCATCTCCAATATCAGTCGTACCAAAATTCGTGAATGTTTGTCGTCTCAGCGCACTCCAGTGATGAGGTGTACTGGTGTTTCACCATCTTCCCACAGAATCTGCATTCGCCGTTTTTTTTTAGCTTCAATCTACTGAGGAATTGTTGTTGGGGAGACAGTGTCCTGTTAAAAACCCGTGACCAATCGAGATTGTTCTTACTCAGACAGGAAGATCTGTGATTTATCTTGATCATAAGCCCCATAGAAACTTCTTCAGGTGTCTAGACCATTTTGCAAGAGATTCCTTTTCCAGGTTGCGGATGGAATCTTCCCAGGTTCTTGAGTTCCATAGCAGGTTGGATTTACCACTTGGAAAACTCAGAACGGTTCTGGTCCAGTTAATTGGGTGTTCGCTCCTTTCCTAGCTAGATTGGCGCTTTTCGTGCCTTCCCTATCCCCTTGGTAGTGTTTAATGTAGGAGGGCTTTTTGTTTCTTTGCCTAATTTATTCAGCTTCTCTATGCATTCTTTGACCAATTTCAATTGATTGATACTAGGTTGATCGCCTTTGCTTGCTGCTTGGCTATCAGATAAGATGGCTATTTCTTGTTTCCGATAGTTCCTAAGATAAGTTGTACGCATCTCTCGATAGCGTAGATTTCTATATGGGATACTAGGGTAGGAGTGCCCAGCAATACGTAGCG